>NW_010366566.1:262602-314205 GCF_000414095.1 Morus notabilis | reverse complement strand
ACAAAATAAGATGAGAGGCAGAGTAAAGAATGCCGGTATACTTACAAAATTTAGATTGTAATCTTGGATGGTGAGAAACGGAAATATAATTAACCAATAAACAGAATCAGTAAGCATCACTGCCCCAGCATTCATCTGTTTACAAATTAAAAGAAGTGACAATATGAGTCTAGGTGAAGTATGCAGCCCATGAAGGCCTTTTATAGTTGGAAAGAAGCTTATAGCTAATCAAAAGCTTAACAAGAGATCAACTTTCATTAATTAATTCCTTGACATAAAAAGGGATCATCACTAATAGCTGACAGCCTTATTCAACATAAATGTAAGTTCCACTTCAATTGGTCAAGACCCTTTTCTGCAACGAGGAGAAACTACAAATTCTTGGGAAGAAATTTACCTGGAACATGATTTCAAAGACATAATTCCAAATCCCTGGTAGTCGTGTAAACCAAATCTTCCCCTTGCGGATTAGAGATGCTTCTTTTTCGGACTCCATTTGTGGCTTCCTCACACACGAGAGGCATGTATGATCCATGTTCTGCATCTGTTTCAACATTAGAAACACTTGATCTACTTAGATTGATATACTGGAAACAACCATAAGCCGAGAGCAGCGATCCACACTGAAACGAAAAGTTAAATCGGAATAAGATGGAAAGTTAAAATCTTTTCGATAGAAAAAATGGATGGTTATCCAAAAATATTTGTCCTTAAGAATGACACTTCACAGCATACAAATATAGACATATGGCTAAAAAAAAGCTTGGACATACCCCAAAATAAACAGTAAGCAAGGTAAAAGTCCATCTGCCCAGCATCCAAAATACATCACAAAATTAAAAGAAGAAATCCAACACACGATCAAAAGAACATGGGGAAGCCTATGTGCTCAAAAGTTAAGATAAATCTTACTGCGTATAATAGAGGAATATGCGACCTCCATTGATAAGAACTTTGAAAATCAACGTTTCCAAAAGTAACAAGAAAGAGAAAAGCCGAAAACCGAGCAACCAAACGGGGTGGATTTGTTTGAAACAAGGTCTCCATGCTTCATTGTCGCAGAAAGGCTGATTTAGACCCTGATGAGTGTCTCTTCTGTCAGATGTTAAATGCATGTTGGGGCGTTCATATTTCCACATCATCAATGATGCTAAAACCATAGGTGTTAGTACCCAAATTGCGCATAGCAAGACTCTCCAGTTCAACCAATAACTCAGGGTGGTAGTGTCAGCCGGTTCCTCTAGCTCCATCCTGCTATAGAAATCATGGCGTACATTGTTAATCCAATTTCTTATGTATGACTAAACTATTAAGTATTGGAGCCTAATTATACACGCTGATCAATCTTTTTATTGAGGGGCTGTCGTTTCTAAGATTAAAAGAGGGGTTGGAGAAAAACACAGTGAGTTTAAGAGGTATGCGCTTTTCTTGTAATCATCTTCTTCATCGCCACTGTAACCACCTTTTACTTCAATGGAGGCGTACATTATATTTTTTTTAACAAATTATCTTAGTGGGAACATATAAAAAAATATATTTATTTTAGTGGGGGCATATATTATTTCGGTGAAGGTTTAAATATAAAATTTTAAAATTTTTAAAGGTAATATTTTTTTTTTTTAAAATTTGAGTGGGACGGCTGCCCCGCTCATCTTCAAGCGGCTCCGCCACTGACTGCAACCGTTGAAAGTGAAACTTTCACATTGAGGGCGACCCACAATAAATCTTGCATGTGTTCTTTTGTATGATTTTTTCTGCGATTTTATTGCTCTAAGTAGTAAATACTTAAGAGTGTTTAATTCGTAACATAAACTTGTTTATGATCACGCCAGCAAAAAGTTGAGATTGTACATTGATGAAAAAACTGATGATCACTTTCAGCAAAAGAAGTAAGCAAAATCCAAAATAAAGCATATATAAACCTTCTACTATCATAACACCAAAAAGAAAAAAAAAAAAACATAACAAGATGGAGTACCCCTAATCCTACAAGCGTTCTATTAACAATCAAAAGGAAAACACAAAACAAAGGGTGAAAGTTTTTATATAAAATACATATCTTTTCATTTTCTCACAATTTCGTTGCTGATGAGAAAAGATAAGAGACGGAAACTCTATAGAGTCATTCTTCAACTCAACTTTCCATATTTTTACCTTCTATTTCTCAGAGACCAAACAGATTGGATTGAAAACTATTTAAGAAAGAAAGGAAAAAATTTGGAACAATAAAGTAACTTACAGGGCGAGCAACGGACAGATAAAAGAAAAGCTTGTAATTTATATGGCAGAAGAGAAATGTGAAACAGAAGAGTTAATTGGTGAGCTTTCCGCTCTTGGCTGAGCTTTCCTTCTTTATTTGTTTTCTGTTTTATTCCGTGCGTAATAAAGTTCACGTCTTTTGGATTGCGAGAGTGACGTTCTTGTTTTCCAGTTATTTTGAATTGGATTTATTATCTAATTTGGGGTCATTTATTTCTTATATTCATCTCTTATTTTAAATTATGATTCATAATTTTTAAAGTATTTTTTTTTATAAAAATACACGTAAAATGAAAATAGTTCTAAATCACGATTCTGAATACATAAATTAAACATCCTGTGATTGTAATCTACACAACGACTTCTCCTCCTCTTACTCTCTGGTTCATTTAGTTTAGTGATTCGAGTTTTTAATTTAAATTGAGATATAATTTTATGTAAAATTTTTTTACTATAATAAAACTTAAATTTTAAATTTAAATCGGTGAAATAAATGTAGCTTTAATTTGTCCTTATTCGCCTCTCTCTTTGGATGGATAAAGATTCATTCTTTTTTTTTTTTTTCTTTCTGTTTCTTTTCCATGGATTGACTGAAAAAGATTAGTTTGCATTTTTCACGCTTTTTTTTTAAATGTAATATTATAATTGATACACTGATTACAAATTTAATATTTAAACGTAAAAAACACTTTTTAATACAATATTAATTACCTCTTTTTTCTTGTCCTTTTTATCCTCCACGTCTTGTTAATTTTGACAAAAATTAGACACGTAGTAAAAGGTCAAAATTTTAAATTACTTTACAAATAACAAAATTAGATAATTAATAAGAGACTTTATCTAGTGTTTTTTATTTTTTAAAAATATTAACGTTTTTTACTTATCAGTCTCATCAAATTTATATTAAATTTAGTTAAAATTTAAATTAGATAAAAAAAGTAATACAAATCTAACGGCTATTAAGTAAAGAATACCGGTGTATAGAAAACATAGAGAAATTCCCAATTAATAATTATCATATAGTGAGGTAAATCGCATAACATTAGAGGTGACAATCACTATAATAATTACGAAATTCTATATGATTATACTATTTTTTGAAATACATTTTTAGAATTGTTATATTTTCATTCTTGTTAAATATGAGTAATTTTAGTTGATTCTACTAGTGATATTCCATATTCCGCCCTTCCTCTGACGCAAAACGAAATGTCGTATGCTAAATGGGCCTCATATAGTAGCCCATTTCTTTCTTGATCAAGCCTAGCCCAGAAGATTTCTGACTAACCCAAGCCCGAAAACGGCAGTCCCACCAAAAACCCTAATTCGACGGCCATCCATTCCACTCCTTATATACGTCGTCTTCTTTCTCCTCGATCGGCCATTGTTGGCAGCTCCCAACCAACCAACCAACCATGCAGATCTTCGTGAAAACCCTAACGGGCAAGACTATAACCCTAGAGGTGGAGTCCTCTGACACCATCGACAATGTCAAGGCCAAGATCCAGGACAAGGAAGGAATCCCTCCCGACCAGCAGCGCCTGATCTTCGCCGGAAAACAGCTCGAGGACGGCCGAACCCTCGCCGACTATAACATCCAGAAGGAGTCGACGCTTCACCTGGTTCTCAGGCTCAGAGGAGGAGCCAAGAAGCGAAAGAAGAAGACCTACACGAAGCCGAAGAAGATCAAGCACAAGAAGAAGAAGGTCAAGCTCGCCGTGCTTCAGTTCTACCAGGTGGACGCGTCGGGGAAGGTCCAGAGGCTGAGGAAGGAGTGCCCGAACGCCGAGTGTGGGGCCGGGACTTTCATGGCCAACCACTTTGACAGGCATTTCTGTGGAAAGTGTGGATTGACCTATGTCTACCAGAAGAACGGTGGTGATTAGTTCAACTCTGCTTTTTCTGTTTCCTTTTAAAGCTCGTGTCTTTTAGGTTGTAATTTTTTTTGTGATGTGGATTTTGATCATTCTGGGCTAAATTGTTATTTTTTATTATGTCAATTGACAGTTGATCAAACTTACTTATTATGATACTTATTCCGGCTTGTTTTTGAATTATATGGTGCAATATTTGTTTGTGTTTATTATAAGTCATTTGTTAGTTTTCATCCGGATCTCTTTTTGTTTAAAATGTAGTGATGTTTGGATAAGATTGAACTTATCGAATCTGTAGTCTTATGTTGATCTAAATGCTTGTTATTTTTTTTTTTCTTTTGGTTTGGTTAGACTTTAGGGCTTGTTTGGTACGGGGGAAGTGGAAGGAGGGAGAGGCGTAAGGATTTCAATCTTACAAGAGATAAAGTGAGGGAATGGATTGATTGTTTGATAGGAGAGATAAATGGAGGGAATGGATTGATTGTTTGATAGGAGAGATTTTAAATGAAGGGTGCTTTCTTTTCTTTTTATTTTCATCGCCTAGGTTATATGCCGTGTTTTTCCATTCTATTTTCTTTACCTCCTACCATTTTCTAGTTCTTTGCGTTTCCTTTGTTTGCTTTTGAGAGAGAATTGTTTCACACAAGTAAGTTTTTGGTAGGTTAACAGTCAGTTGTGATCAGCAACTAGATTATAGAATCTCAGTGCCAAAGTTGTAGATTAGAAAAAGAGTTTTCTGTACAAAGTTGATTTATGATCTTGTGTTGAAAAGCTGAAGAATTTCCACCAGTATAATAAATAGCATCTGAACGTTGTGACTACTTGTAGCTCTTTATTTGGCTCTTTCGATATGCACACTTTAACTTAGTGAATGCCTCTGAATTCTGATTGCGATTCCTGCAGATAATTTGTTACCTTCGTGGTTTGGGAATTTTTCTTCTTTCCTTCCTTTCAGTATTTTCTGATGATTTAGCTTGCTCTTTTGTTGGTGCGTTGTGTTCTACAATCTTTTAGCTTGCTGCTTGTAACACTGATCAAGACAAGTATGCTGGTAAATGGTAAGCTTAGCATTAGTACAAGGTCAAAAACTGGCGTCTGATTGTGTCTTTTGTATTGTTTCGTAGTTTTGTTATTGTTGCAGAAAAACGCTACAGTTTTGTTTGCGAATTACTCCTCTAGCATATCGACGTGCCGTCTTTCATCCACTGTGTTTTCCCTAAGATATTTCTCCCTTAATTCTAGTGATGAATAATAGAAAGATTGGTTCATACTTTTTTTTATAAACCAAGTAATTACTCTGTTCCTTGGCAGAGTATATAAATTTCGGGGTGTTCTCACAAATGGTCCATCAATACTTTGAATGAGCAATTGATTTTTTTTCTAAATCTATTAGTTTTTGATTAATTAAATAAAAAGGGTATTAAAGTCATTTCATATCTCAAAAATCAGCTTTAGAGTACTAAAAATATGTTTTTGAAAACGTTGAGATACTGTTTTAATATTATCAAAAAGATAGGATATCAAGATCATATTTCACTATAACACAAAACACTAAAATAATTTTATCCCTTATTATTATTGTGTCTCATACTATCACTAATTATAATTTTAGAAAGAAAATTAATATTCAAGATTTCCATTGAAATTTTGCATGTCAATAAAATACAAACATTGTGATTATAAGACGATAAAAAAAAAAAAATTCATATCAATGCTATTGCTCTTGACCAAAAATTGTTATCGCCTATCATTAAATGGAAGCAATGTAATTTAGCAAAGAAAAAAAAAAAACTAGCAATGTCTTAAAGACAAGAAACTGCATACAAAATAAACAGAGGAGAATACACAACACCATATATATTTTTCTTTAAAAAATTAATCTAAAATTTAATCCTTAAAAAATAGGAGTTATCTTATTATAGCTTTTATAATTCAGGGTGTCAAAAACTGGTCTCGAACTTATGAGAAAAGATTAATTTTTTAAAAGAAAAAAGAGATAAATATCTTTTAAAAATACATAAGTCAAGATTTATATCTTTTACTATTGATTAATAATATTTTTAATCAAATAACTATACTAATAAAAAGATATTAATTAATAATGAAAGGTAAAAATTTAAAATCATACACTCTTAAAAATAAATTATGTAATTTTCTCTCTTTTTCTTTTTGAAGTTGTAAACAGGTGCGGTCACACTTCAATACGCTTATTTAAAGGAGAGTTTGTGTATTTTTCTTATATAATTCAACACCAATTTTCCAATTCATCATTAAAAAAGAAAAAATCAAAATTTTCCAATTATTACATTATTGGGCTAAAGTACTTCAACTTCAGCCCCAAGTCCTTTAGTCGTGGGCCATATAGGCCCAAAATCATGAGTGTGATACCAAGCCCTAGCCCATTCTTGCCTGCTTTCCAGTTTCTCCCTCTCTCTTCGCCGTCCAATGTTCCTTTATTCAGCTTCCCCGCCCTCTCCGTCGGACAAGCCAACGATTTCAAAGATCACTCACAACCCTCACTCTTTTGACTTTCGAGTTCTCTCTCTCCGATAGAATCCCCCTAATTTTTCAGTACGTATTATCGAGCTCTTTTCCATTTTTTTTTTAACTTAACTTGATCGTAATTAAATTTTCTTTCTTTTGCTTTCATTCTTCAACTTCTGGAATCAACTCCGTGCTAATACATAGCATGTTAGACCATGATTTGCTTGCAAGTTTATAAAAATTCAAATATTTTGGATTTTCTTCTAATGGGGTTTTCAATTTACATTCAAACATCCAAATATTTTGGTTAATAATTTCGACCATTGTTATTATTATTATTTTTTTCAGATTTTAAAGGATGCTTGCTATAGACCCAGAAAAAAAGTTATCTTTTACCCGTCGCATTAGTGATGGAGATTTGGTCATTATCTATGAGAGGCATGACAGCATGAAAGCTGTCAGAGTATGCGACGGTTCAGTACTCCAAAACCGATTTGGTGTGTTTAAACATTCAGATTGGATTGGGAAGCCTTTTGGGACAAAGGTTTTCAGTAACAAGGGTGGATTCATTTACTTGCTTGCTCCAACTCCCGAGTTGTGGACTTTGGTTCTTAGCCACAGAACCCAGATCCTTTATATTGCTGATATTAGCTTTGTGATCATGTATTTGGAAATTGTTCCGGGTTGTGTGGTTCTTGAATCGGGAACCGGAAGCGGGTCTTTAACTACTTCACTTGCAAGGGCAGTTGCTCCCAAAGGGCATGTTTATACGTTCGATTTTCATGAACAAAGAGCGGCTTCGGCTAGGTAAGAGTTTGGAATCTTCACTTGATGAATAGCTTTACTTTTTTACTTTCCAAAACATAGGTGTCGTATGGTTCATAGGTTTGAACAGAAATTTGAATTTTTTGAGAAAAAACATTGTAGTAGAAAGGTTTCAAAGTTCAAACCTATGAAGTAACTTGAAGTCCAATCTTTGAGTTGTGATTCAAGTAAATTAATACTTCTTGGCATGTAGGTTTAAAGATATTGTTGGGTGTCTAAAGAGCTTACCTCACAGCTTGACATTATAAATATCTGCAGGGGGGATTTGGAGAAGACGGGATTAAGCAGCTTGGTCACTGTCGGAGTCAGAGACATTCAGGGTGAAGGGTTTCCTGATGAATTTGCCGGGATGGTGGATTCCGTCTTCCTGGACCTACCTCAACCCTGGCTGGCTATTCCTTCAGCAGGTAAAATGTTGAAAGACGATGGGATTTTGTGTTCCTTCTCTCCATGTATCGAGCAAGTTCAACGAGCATGCGAAACTCTCAGATCAAATTTTACAGGTAAACTATCATCCAATGTGGTTTGTGTTTTTTGGACTTTCATGCTCAATGTGATTTTATTTTTACTTTTAATTTCCGTCATTTTTGGATCTTCTGCTTGTATATAGATATAAGGACATTTGAGATACTCCTCCGCGCGTATGAAGTTCGAGAAGGAACAATGGAAGGCTGCAAGGGCGATGATGGTGTTTCTATTGGGGCTCTTCCACGCAAGAGGCGACAGCGATCAAGTGAAGGAAGCAACGTGCAGGAATTTCAAAGGTCTTCTATAGCAATGGCCAGGCCATGTGCTGAGGCTAAAGGTCACACTGGCTATTTGACGTTTGCCAGACTCAAATGCTCATAGATTATTTAGCTCCTCTTCCATTTAAGTAGGAGGTTATAAGATTCATTTTCTTGTAAAATAACTTTTGACCACTCCAAGATTTTGATCTTCTTGGTAGCAATTTTGATTAGTAATTATCGGGCACTTTGAATTTCACAAATTATTTATTGAAAAGAAAGAGAATGTAACACAGAGAGGATTTGATGGTCACCATATTTGTTGTCTGCGAGTATAATCAGTGAATGAAGTTGGGCTAAGCCTGAGAAAAATATGGCTTGTGGCTTTTGAGCTTTTTTTTTTTTTTTTCAGTATTAAATTAAGGACATTTCTCAAAAATCAAATGTGGTCAAGAGTGTTTTGTGAAGTACTTTTATTTTGAGATAGTAGTTCATTCACATAATCATATATCTTCTCAAGAGCTTGACTTTCAACTTCACAAACACAAGACTCAAGTAACTCTGTAACGAAAAGGTTTGAATTGTGGATCAAATCTTTTGTCAAACAGAGGCTTAACTGTAAAAGCAATTGTGAGTTCCTGCCAAACAATTGTCCCAGGTAAGTGGCACTCCAAATTATACCATGGAGAAATATCTGGCATTGAAAAGCACTGAAAGCCACATCTCTGGCTCAGCAAATTCAGTACACATATCTTTCAGCCAATATATATATATATATATATATATATAATAAAAACAAATTCAGTATTTATCATAATGTGCCCTAACCACCACCCAATACCAATAGGAAGCATATATATGAAGTCCTAATCTCACTCGTTGACCTTACGGCTCCTATGATACAGAATAAAAAGTTTGTATATTTTATGCATTTTGGATTACAATCGGACAAGACAACCAATACCGATAGGATATTTTTCCCTGTGCACAATTACAAACATTGACTAAAGTTCTCTTGGTAACATAATCCACATTCCCTCTCCACTCAATTCCGTGGCAAGTGTGACATGTCATTTTATTTCGAGTCAATTTCATCACTATCTTCATCGTTTATCACGATGCTTTAGAAGATACTGACGAGTCAACACCATATGGGAAGTGTGCAACGAATGCTCACCGTGGATTTCCGTGGCCACACACCAAGTGTACGCACGAGAACCACAAGTAAGATCAACAATTGACTACATCGTTTTATAAACCCTTTATTATTATTATTATTATTATTATTTTTCATGCAACGTTAAGACCACAAGCTTCTCCTCCTTCTTTCCAAAACCCAAACCAAACAAAAATGCAGAACCCTGCACTTTCTGTGTCTTCTTTCATTCCATTTCTCAAACCTCCTAACAGAAACCCTAACGCTAAAGTCACCGTGCTTTCACACTCTTCGTCTTCGACACAATTAGACCTCCATTCTCGTTGCGGAATCTCATGGCAAAGAAATTTGGACACATTTTCTTCTTCTTCTTCATCTTTTCATTCCAAGGCTCAAATCCCAGCTTCCTTCCTAGTACCGAGTGGAAGATACCAAAATTTGATAGCGAGGGCCGCGTCGGTGCCCGAGAGTGCTAATGAGGGTGCGAGACGAGATGAATTGGCTCAGACATTGCAGCTTGGATCCATGTTTGGAATTTGGTACCTTCTAAACATTTACTTCAATATCTTTAATAAACAGGTGATTATCACTCTTAACTGTACAGTCCTTTTTATTGCTCACATTTGAAGCTTCAATTAACGAGAGGAAGGGTTTCTATTGTTTTGAGAACTAGAACTTTCATTTCAAAAGGAAACAGTTTAATTCGCTTATTCGAATTTTTAATTTGAATTGAGATGTGATTTTATGTGAAAATTTTTTACTGTAGCAAAAAAGTTAAATGTAACTGTTTCTGAGAGCTTTTTACTATAGCAAAACTCGAATTATAAACTCAAATCAGTGAAATGAACGGAGCCATAATCTAGTTTCCACAAAACTTGCATTCGAGTTTAGATTTTGAGTTTTGCTAGAATAAAAAAGCTATCGGAAATAATCATATCTAATTTTTTTACTATAATAAAAAAACTCTAAGATAAAGTCACATCTCAACTCGAATTAAAAATTCAAATCAACAAACTATACATAAAGGAACCAAAATTCTCTCTTCCAAATAGTTTTGGTAACACCAAGTACAACAACAACAACAATAACAAACAAGCCTTAATCTCAACTAATTGGGTCGGCTATATAAATTTCATTTTTTTATACAATTGTGTTTGAAAATAAATTTTCCTAAAAATTTAAATTTAAAATGTCTTTTTTAATGATTTCGATTAACGTAATTTTTGGTCTACACCAAATACGTAGTACAAAATTTCGGCCGCCTCTTTTTGACTTTTCTGAACCAGTACCAACAATAGCTACAAAAGAATATGAAGAGTGCTACAACACCAATTCTAATTCTAGTTTTTCATTCCGACTCTGAATTGTCATTCTTTTAAAAATTATTACAAATAAAAGAACAACTCAAAATTGGTACATAAAATTAGAATTAAAGTTTGTGTCCCTACTTCCTAGCACTACTTAAACAGTAAAGAGTTAAACCAATGCAAAGTGAAATTGAATAGAAAATTGCATATTTGCTAGGATTAATTTAGCAGTGATATCATTGACAATGTGGCTATAAGATTTAAAATCTACAGCTTCTTCATAGGTTCTGAAAGTCTATCCATTTCCAACGACGGTTACAGCGTTTTACTCCGGCTGTGGGGCCGTGATGATTCTCCTAATGTTGGGTTTCAATCTCTACCCCAGACCAAAGATTACTCGATCTCAGGTAATTCCTTTTGTTTTTTGTTTTTTTTTTGTAAACAAAAATTGAACAGTCCAGGACATATTTCCTTATGTAAAGTACTTGTCATTAAAATGACTTTCCCAGCTTGCAGCAATACTACCACTGGCTCTGGCTCACACATTGGGAAACTTGTTGACCAACGTCAGTCTTGGAAAAGTTGCTGTTTCTTTCACTCACACCATCAAAGCTATGGAGCCGTTTTTCACGGTTGTACTCTCCGCCCTCCTTCTTGCAGAGGTAATAAGAGAATTATTTCCCATTCATATACTCTTTTTTGTTAATCTAAAGGCTTTTGCAGAGTGTTTTATTTATTTATTTATTTATTTTCTCTCCAACAAGCACTTTTTGGTTTGTTCAGCGAATATATATGGAAAATTCAATGGTAATTAGGAAAAAGACCCTACCGATAGGATATATTTTTTAATTTTCATATCTTGGTCAAGTTCCATGAAATTGTCCTTTAAAAAAAAATTTGATATGATTCTGACAGTTCAATACTGTAGACAACCAGTAAGATACTTTTACATTCCCCACCAAAGAGTTCTCCAATGTAGTTGTAGTCCTAATATTTTTAAAAAGCACTGTAAAGAGTAGCAGTATCATTCTTAAACTAGATCTCAATTTAGAACTCTTGAGCTTATGCAAAAAAAAAAAAAAAATACTTTACTTATAGCAAGAAGCAATGCAAAGTGCCTCAATGCACCTTTAGAAACATTGGAAAGCATTGTTTTTAATGCAAACTGCTTGTATGTGCTCCAAAATCAATCTCAAATTAGCTCAAGTTATTTTATCAAGATGGCTGGTTATCAAAATTGCATATCATTGTCAGATAAACCAACCTTATTAAGTCATTTGACTATTGAATTTTTATATCTCCAATGTCCACATTCAGAGACCAACACTCTGGGTAGTTTCTTCCCTAGTACCAATTGTAGGTGGAGTGGCATTGACATCCTTCACTGAGGCATCTTTCAATTGGTAAGAGACGTTTTAGTACACAAGACACATCTGGTTGTTGGCATAGCCTGACAGTAAATCCGCAGTTAATTCTGCGGAGCGGCTTCTACTAAAGCTAGATTGCAGTTACTTGGTACTGATTCTTACAAGATTTGCCCCTTTTTTGAAACAGGATCGGCTTCTGCAGTGCAATGGCTTCCAATCTTACCAACCAATCACGAAATGTATTTAGCAAGAAGGTCATGGTTAACCACGAGGTAAAATTATATATCAGATGAATCTCTTCCTTTTATAGTTCACATTCTCAACTTTCTTGGTAATAAACCAGTTCCCCCACTTTGTTTCTGACTAGGAAACTTTGGACAACATCAATCTCTTCTCGGTAATAACAATCATTTCCTTCATCCTGTTGGTTCCCTCGGCTATTTTATTGGAAGGAGTTAGGTTTAGTCCTTCTTATCTACAATCTGCTGTAAGTCCAATATTAACAACTAAAGACTCCAAAAAAAAAAAAAAAAAAGAGACTAATTCTTACTCATTTTTAATAACATAATAATCTATCAGCAACCAATTTCCCTTCTGTTAATTACAGGCAAACCAAGGATTGAACATCAGAGAGCTATTTGTGAGATCACTTCTAGCAGGATTCTGCTTCCATGCTTACCAGCAGGTGAGTACAATGGCAGAAGCCTTAAAACTTTTTTCGTTGGAGACACAATGAAAAGTTTACAACACATTACTTTTCTTTTCTAGTCAATTAGGGTACTTTTAGAATTTTTTAATGATTAAGTTGAGGCATAATTATAATTTGTTTTTATTTAAATAGAGAGAATTGAAATTTTACAGCAAAATTTTTTTACTGAGATTTATATACAGCTTTGTCTTCGGATGAGTACTTATATCCACTAATGGGGTGGTGCAGCGATAAGAATGTCTTCCATTCTTCTCCTCCTGAGATGCAAACAAGTTCGATGTTAGGTAGCCCCACTTAGAGGTCTTGTCCAGCCAATTATAGGTTGTGCAGCATCAAAACTATAGCGGTTTGAATGAAACTAATGATCTAACCTTATATCAGGTCATTTGACCTTATAGTTTTTTCTATAGACGATGGAGATATGGTGGGATAGCAAGAATGATCCATCTTTTTTGTTCAACGAGAAAAAAAAATAAAAAATAAAAAACTAATTAAGATAAAACAGGGGTTGTTTGGTTGGAGGATTCGTTCCATGATTCGAATAATGATTCGTGGTTCGCTACAGTATTTTTTCTCACAAAAAATACACGTAAATTGAAAATAATTCTAATCACATGGTTCTAATCCATGAACTAAACGTTTCCTAATTTGTCTCCAACGTATTTCAAAAACCAGATTTAGAACACGATCACGCATACAACACACACACACACACATTTGGATTTGTATTTTTTTTTTCTCAATTTCACGCTTTTTCTGTTTTGGCTAATTTGTTGAATGTGGCAGGTCTCATATATGATACTACAGATGGTATCACCTGTGACCCACGCAGTAGGAAATTGTGTAAAGCGCGTGGTGGTCATAGTATCCTCAGTCATCTTCTTCCAAACACCTGTTTCACCCATAAATTCCCTTGGTAACTTCCCATGACTATTTTTACACCTTAATTTCAGCACTTATATTATTATTATCTAATTGATTGTTTCAATTAAAAATCTGAATGGATGTGTGAGCGATTAATATTGTTAATTGCTTCTTAATTTGATTATTTAATGCAGGTACTGTACTGGCTCTGGCTGGAGTCTTCTTGTACTCAAGAGCCAAACGTATTAAGCCAAAGCCCAAGATTGCATAAGCTTGTAAATTTCAAAAGTTGAAGGGGGTTCAACTTGGTAATTGTAAAGCATTTTAGTTTTTTTTTTTTCCTTATTTTTATCTTTTTTGAAAAAAAAATTTTTTTTTTTTTTTTTTTTGATAATTCAAAAAGAATGTTAGTCTTAAGTAGTCAAAGCAATAATTTTACGAGGCTCTGACCAGGAATTATAACCGACGAATTTCAGGTATACATTTAAGTCACATAAATGTTCCGATTAACTAATTACTAAATATTTCTAGAAAAAACTAATTACTAAATATAAATGGCTCAAATTAATCCGCCAAAAAATGACAGAAAGGCAAAAAAAAAAAAAAAAGGATCCGAATTGTGAAATTAATAACTTGCTCGTCCAAACGACCCATACAGAAGGAAATTACGACCAACAGACTTTGAGAGACAAATTAAAAAAAAAAAAAAAACGAAAAGTACAGCAAACACCTAGAGTTTCCTCACGTACAATTAGATTAATATAATTTTTTTTTTCATTTTTTTAAACCCTAGGTGTGTTGTCCTTCTGTGGAGTAACGATTAACGACCATACGCCCACAATTCTTTTCAGTGGGGGCCACGTTAACGACAATAAAACAAAAACAAAAAAAAAAGTTCAAAATGAAAAAACAACAAGAACTAACCGAATACGACATAACAGAACTCCGAACTCACCGTCGTTTTTAGTCTTTTGCTCAAAGCTTTCCCTGGCAAATCATCTCCATCAAATCCATCTCCTTCTTGACTTCTCCAGGTCCCTTCATGAGGCTCTCAATCTCAGTCCTCATCTGGAAATCCACATTGCTCTCGTTCTCCATCGCCGTTCCGTACGCCATCTCGTCCAAAAACGACCTGAACCCGTAGCTCTCGGAGTACAAACTCTTGTTGTTTTCCACATCCACAAATTTGATATTATTAACATTGTTATTAATATTATTAGCACCATTATTAGTACTGTAAACCAGATTAGTCGCCAGATTAACGACCCAGTTATCGACGCAAGTCACGTCCGAGTTCTCCGCCAGAAGCTGCTGCATTTGGGGCTCATGATCATCAACCGACGTCGTATTATTGTCAACGCCGTCGTCGTCGTCGTTTTTGGCGGCGTCGTTGTTGAGGTTAATAGCAATATTGTTGTCGTTTTGGTTTGGGGTTGTAATGCTCCTGATGTAGTTCTGCAAGAGAGAGCCTTTGAAGTTGAGGTCTTTGTTCCTCTTTTTGGAGTTTTGCCGTCGCTTGGTGGCGTTCCAGTGGTTCTTGATGGTGTTCTCCGACCGTCCAGGCAATCTCCGAGCGATCTCGGCCCATTTGTTGCCGACCTCTTTGTGGGCCCTGATCAGGATCTTGTCTTCTTCTTCGCTCCAAGTATCTTTCTGCCATTGTTTTATATTCATTTTAACGTATAATTATTAATGCAACACTTACATAATCAGAATAATTCATAAACTAAAAGTGTATATACATATAAATATATATGATAAGTTGATAGAAAACACAAACGATATAAAACGAAGGAATTCTATTTATTTATGCATGCCCTTGTTTTTCGATACAATACTAGTGCTTGTGTATAACATGATCAGATTTTGTTTTGCTTTTATGAGAATATTGTGACATTAGGATTTGATTTGTTAACGACTAATAAAAGAAATGGGAGATATATATCTGAGGGTACAGTATATATATGAAATTTAATACACGATGGTAAAGAGTTCTAGCATATTTATCCTATATCTGATTAACAAAATGTATTACACCTTTAATATTTTTTAAGCGATTAATCTAGCTATTAGGGTTTTTTTCTTTGAAAAAGTAAAAAATAAAAAATAAAAAATAAAAACACTTGATTGTGATATTGTATAACTCGTATAACAATAATGAAGCGAGTGTGATCATAGAAGGAAAAAGGTTTTAACAAAAAATTAAGGGGCAAAAAAAATATTTTTAAAAAGTTAAGGGGTCAAAATTTAATTTTGAAAAATATAAACCCAACATAACTTCAAGAAACTCGACCCCAACGTCGATCTCAAAAACCAAGCCCGAGGCTTTATATTTGTGAAATATTTTATATGTTTTTAATACGATATTTTAAGTTAAATTGCATAATACGGTCTAATATATATATATATATATATATATATATATATAATTGTGTTTAACTGGATCGATGAATAACTCGCATGGCGTGGTATATGGAGGCCACAGATTGCCATGCGATAATATATGTGATTGCTAGTTCAACTTGTGAGTTTTTCGCAATTTAATTGGACTGATATGTCATTACAAGATGCGCTAATATAATAATAACAATGACAATAAAAAAGTAACATAATAACTTCATGCGTTTAAAGACACGCGTCGAAAAAGCATATAAATTCCCAATAAAACAATAAATGGATAACCAAAAGTGCACAAAACCACATCTTAAAATCAGATCTAGAAATGCCTTTGAGAAAATCTACATACAGTTGCTTACATATGTATGTATTTAATTAAGAGCCACAGGAATATGTTTATTAGATTAACATGAATATGAAAATATGCATATTATTTTTTTTTAAAAAATGAATATTTGTATATTGATATGCATTTTGAACAAATGGAAGGTAATAACAAGATCAAAGGAAGAGGTTAAAGAATTATACCCTAATATCAGGCCGCAGATGGTTGTGCCATCTCTCCCTACACTGCTTCCCTACTCTACCACTCAGCGTCTTTGCAATTTTTGACCATTTTCTGATTCCATAACGCCCCACCAATTGTATCAACACTCTGAAAAAAGTAGAGATTTTGATCACACATATAACATCAACAAAGAAATCCCATTTGAAACACCAAAATACACACACACACACACACACAGAGGGAGATCATCGGTAGAGAAAAAAACAAAACAAACAAAGAAAAACATTAATTAATATTGCACCAAAGAAAAAAAAAAGAGTAAAATATACCAAATAATTAATATTTAACTCTAATTAGAGGAAATGGTCTCTTTACCTATCCTCCTGAGGAGTCCATTGGCCTTTGACAACGTTGGATTTCTTTTGAGCGCCCTTGCTTGCCTTTCTCATAATATGCATCCTCTTCCTCTTCTTCTGGCCAGCAACTCTTTTTTGCTGCCCTTTCTGATCAGGTGTGGTTATGCATGACACATGAATATCATCATCATGATCAGGCAAATTAGTATTAGCTTTGGTTGATCCCAAATCTCTGAAGTTCAAAGAGGACGAATACGTCGGTATAGGCGGCTGGCCGGCCGCTTGATGAATCGAGCTTTGATTATTGCCCCAAAAGGGCTTAGTACTTGGCAAACCATGCAAGATCCCATTATGGCTTGGAGGTGCAAGAGGCAATGAGTTAAAAACATTAGGAATATTCAAATCCTTTGATGAGACCACCCCAACATCATTTGTGTAAGGCTCGTGAAAGGATTCAATATTGCTTGTGTTTGAAAGGCCAAGCAAAGGGCCAGGTGATGATCCTTGAGTGGTGAAATGACCAAAATTTGACACACTAAGGGGAAGGTTTTGATCAAAATTAAGGAAGGGATTTTGGAACAAATTATTACCCTTTGGTGAGGGAGAAGGACCTAAGGGAAATATTAGGCCATTGTTAACCCCCCCAATTACCTCTGGCTTCCAAGAACTCCCATGGAAAAGATTGTGAAAGAAAGGAAAATCAGTGTCTTTCATATTGCAGCTAATTCTTCTAAACTCAAAAAGTTATTGCATGCAAAAGTATAATAGCTAGAGAGGAGAAAAAGAAAAAAACAAACAAAGCTCAAGAAAGGAAGGGTGGTTTAATGTGAGAGGTAAATGGAGTCCTTTTATGGCCTATATAATGGAGAAGGCAAGGTTAGATAGGAGCAAAAGTATATCTACAGCCATTGTCTGTATCCTAATCCAACGGTTAATATTGCTTGTTGGTTGTGACTGTTGAGCTTCTAAGGACTAAAGAATTTTGAAAAAGGGAAAAAAAAAATTTACGGTATGAAATAATGATTAGGTCGTTATGTGGCTTTGTATATTTGGAAAATTCTCAAGTATGGTAAGTGACACGTGGCAGACATGTGCTCCTCCTTTGTGCTTTTAAGCTAGGATTTGGCTGGAGTGGTTTGTGTTCTTCTGATTAAGTGATTAACTTTTAAATCATAGCCGTCCATGGCTTTATGTCAGCACTAAGATCACATGCTCTAGGTGAAATCAGACGGTTGGTAGAGTATAACATACATTGCAGGTTGATTTTGTTAGAAAATTATACAAAAGGAGTTGGGATATTTTTGCAAGGCTTATCATTCTTGCCTGTTTTTTTGCATCAAAATTAATTTAAAATTCTTTTTTGCGGAGTTGCACTTAAGAACGACAACATTTCTGCCTATAATGTATATTCTTTCAAATTTAGCTTTAAATAATACAATTTAATCAGAATGAGAGTGCATTACGAAGAAATCGACTTTGGCGCATTGTAGAAACTTATATATATATATATATATATATATATATATATATTGATCATTGTGGGATATTTGTTAACAACCAATTAAAATTTATTATTTTACTATAACCTTTACAATTCCCACCGATTGATAAAAAATGTGTCTGAATGAACTTAGGCAATATACCAAGAAAGTAAAAAGTCTCGCCTTTTATAAGTGCTATGAACTTTCGTTTTTCAGCAAAGTCTCTTTCTTTAATTTTTGAAGGGTTTTTTCTAAAGTTTTATAAAAGGTACAACCATTTTTTATTTTTTTTTTAAAATTTATTTTTTTGGATAAGTTCAGGTTTTCCCGATTGACCATATTCCTTAGCTAGCTTGCAAGACTATCCATTAAAACCAAATTTAAAAAAAAAAATTGAATTCTATCTTTCAATAGGAGAGATAATGACTAATGAGTAAAAGTAGTAGTAGTGAATTCTAGAATTAAGGGGTTGTTTGGTTGAGGGATTCGTACCCCGATTCGAATCATGATTCATGGTTCGTTACAGTATTTTCTCTCACAAAAAATATACGTAAATAAAAAATAGTTCTAATCTCATGATTCTAATCCATGAACCAAACGTCTCCTAATTTTCTACCTTAAAAAGAGAGAGCATCAGGGCAACAAAGTAACTTTCATGACAGAATGATTTTTCTCTGATTTTGTTTTACTGAATTTCCTAAAAAGAGGTTTGTAACAATATCTTTTGTCCTTATGGTAATGTAGTTAAAACCTTGAATGGCTTTTGTCTGAGCAATGACCCATGACCATGAGCAATAAAAGCCCTGCACTTATTGTGTAACTGCCATTTCAATACCTCCTAAATAGGCATTTTCTATTAATGACTATTAATTTTCACTTAACTTATTCCCAAATTCGCTTTGTTTTACAGTATACAGTCATATCATTTTGAATATATATATTCACACACACACACAAACATATATATAGAGTTATACTGCACACCATTATCGCAAATAATATAGCACAAATTTATTTCTTATAAGTATAATAACATAAAATAATAACCCTAGCATAAAACTATAAATACACCCGCCTTCCACTTGGAGACTTCAGCACCCCGCTTAAAAAAAAATGGCACATTATTTGGACTACAATATTGACAAATATTACAACCATAAAAAGGATATGAGAAATGGTGGTGCTATGGTTTTATTTTGTTTTCGCATTAATTTCTGTTGGTTTTTTTTTTTTTTTTTTTTTAAGAATAATTTCTGTTGGGGTTTAAGAGCAATTATTTCAAGTGACGAGTTTTTACCTCGGCAAGAAAGGCTTCATAAATACAAAGAGTCGAATGTTATTATCTCTGCGTTTCCCTTGTATATGTTGCGCCACAGCACTGGTATATATAAAGTATAAACAACCTCGAAATTCGGAATCTCCGGCAGTTGTAACACCCAGAAATAGATGAGAAGAAAGTACAATCTTTTAATTTCTACTAAGAATTTAATAAACGCTTCAATTACCGGCTTGAGTTTAAATAAGATAAGATGCCCATTTACTTTTGTCAAAGATATGCTTAAAAATAGTCATGAATAGATGTAGAACTTTACTGTCTAAAATAATTAGTAGAGAAATTTAGTATCCAATAAAAAAGAGGTATATGTAACGTGCATATTGTGTATACATACCTATAATATACACACATGTATCCTTGCAATTACTTAGAGAAGTTTTATCTGTGTATATATATATGATTCATAAATACGAACGTAACACGTGGCGTTCTCCCTTTGTCCCTTTCAATTTATTGAGGAGAAAAGGGAAATGAAAAATTTAAGAGATAAATTTAAAAAAAAAAAAAAAAAAAATTTGAACCTACATATATAGGCACATATATACATATACGTATTGAGTACAGGGTTATTAATTATTCCAGTATTTACTTATTGATCGGTACCATTGTTTTAGTTGTGTGATGTGAATCGCACGATTATAATAAATTGAATAGTTAAAAAAAATTATAACCATTAATAATTAATAAGTATAGTTATAATTGCAAATTCGTTAATATATATATATATATATATATGTATATATACACATATATTTATAGATAAGGACGAATGGACTATGAATATTCTTGACCAGAAGATATATGTGTTGGAATTGGATGTTAATGAGGTATTGATTGAGGTTAGTGCATGAAATACATGCGTGGTGCCAAAAAGCAAGATGCTAATGAGAAGCAATATTGTGTTGCGAGCACTTCACAAGGTAAACGGAGTTCCGTGAAAGCAGATTTTCCATTTTTCACGCAGTCATATCTACCTTTTCAGATAACAAACTTCGTTGCAATAAATCCCATTTTGAGAAGGCAAAGCAAAGATATCGAGAACTATAACACAGGCGAATTCTTTGATTAAGATTGATAAAGTACTAGAGAGTAAATATAGGACCCGTAACAAAAATAATGTACGTATTTAGAACTCGTTTTAAAATAATTTTATTTTTTATATGAAAATGAAAATAAAAACGTTTTCAATCTCAGATATCAATCATTGTTAAAAATGCGTTTGATAGTTTTATTAAGAGATTATTTTCAGTGTAAAAAAACTCATTAATGTCTCACTTTCTCTCTTTGCTCGAGAGAGAAAAAAACGAAAACAAAAAATGAAAAACGACTAAAAGTCGTTTTTCATTTCTCTCTCATTTTACACTAAATTAAAAAATCGTTTTCATTTTCATTTTTTATCTTTATTACGCCAAACGCTGTTTTAAAAACGTTTTTTTTTTAAATATAAAAATAAAAACGAAATCAATTCTAAACACGATCAATATAATTTTATTTTCTTTTCTTGTCTTTCCCATCTAAGAATTACAAGTGCACAAAGAGAGGAAAACTTTTATACCAGGTGATGTTTTTTCACGGCATCGTGCTGGGTGAGCGGGATGCGACTCATAGCACATTAAATAAAGAAATATACCGGTTGGGAAGGAGAATGAAAAAAATGAAAGTTAATGGAAAAGTAGGCGGGAAAAAGTAATTGGTTTTTTTTTTTATTTACTGAGAAAACATAAATTTGCTTGATTTTGAGATAATTTCCTTTTTTAAGATATTTGACCACGGAATAAATTAGTGGGTTAATTTGATGAGACAAAAAAAAAATAAAGTGATTAAATTATCTTAATATAAACAGAAATAACAAATATGTTGTAAGGCTTGATCTTTGAAATTTTAGAACCTATGAATTAAATCACATTGTTGGAATTTTTAGACGATCGTCGATCTTTTGTATATTTGCGGTATATTTCCAAAATAATTCTTCAAATATCAGTTTAAGCAGTGGGCATTTTTTGACGATCGCATGGGTAATTGTTAAATTTAATAAGATGGTCGCATGCCTGAAAATGTAAGGAAAGTAAACAATTTATTTTTTATGGTCAAATTAGAGTAATAAGATTATTAAAGTTTTGAATTAACGCATTTAAAGAAAAAAAAAACCCCCCTTAAAAATGTAAGCTTTTGAATTTTTAATTCCTAATTCTACAAAAATAAGTTTTTTCCTTCAATACTTTTTAACGGCTATTTTCAATTTTTCATTAACTCTTTAACGAAAATAGTTCATTATTCTTCATATTTGATGATCGTGGATATAGTTTGACTATTACGATTGTCCATTCCCTTTCTAAAAGATAAGAAGAACAAAAACTTCTTCTTCCTTTTCCCAATCTTAATTTTTTCTTAAATATCCACTCACCATACACGATATCCACAAAAATTGTTAGAAGAGAAAATCTCAAGAAAGTGACAGAAATTGAAGAAGAAAACGATTGAGAATAATCTGAAATTCTATTCAAGTGAGAAATGATACAGAAACAAGCTTATATACTAGTACACAAGTTGTATAGATAAGTTATAACTAACTAACAACTTGTACAGCTAATCTCAACTAATTGAAACTAAAACTAACTAATTACAAGCTGACTCAACTATTTACAAGCTATTCTAATACTCCCCCTCAAGATGGACTGTAAACATTCTTGACAGCCATCTTGGAAAGGAGAGGAAAAAGAGTAGAAGCCAGTAATGGTTTGGTGAAGACATTAGCCAGTTGAAGATGTGTTCTGATGGGCAGTAGCTTGATAGAACCATCAACAACTCGGTCACGAACAAAGTGACAATCAATCTCAATGTGTTTGGTGCGTTCATGGAATGTAGGATTGTTAGCAATATGAACAGCAGCTTGATTATCACAGAACAAGAGAACAGGACCAGAAGAAGGAACACCGAAATCCTGGAGCAATTGTTGTAACCAAACAAGTTCACTAGTGGTAACTGCTAATGCTCGATACTCTGCCTCAGCTGATGAACGTGACATAGTGGATTGCTTCTTGGACTTCTAGGAAATCAACGAATCACCCAAAAAAAACACAAAATCCAGTGGTAGACCTCCGTGTATCAAGACAAGAACCCCAGCCAGCGTCTGCAAAAGCCTTAAGCTAAACAGAAGAGGATGCTGAGAAAAACAAGCTCTGACCAGGACACGACTTCAGGTAGTTGAGAAGATAATGAGCAGCCTGTAAATGAGTGTCGCGTGGTTGAGCTAAAAACTTACTCAACTTATGCACAACAAACGTGATATCAAGCCGAGTAAGAGTCAAATATAATAACCTGCCAATTAAACGTCTATACTGGGTTAGATCAGTTAAGAGAGCACCATCAGTAGCAGAAAGTTTGGCAGTGGGATCCATGGGAACACTGACTGGTTTGGTAGCCAAAAAACCAGAATCCTCGAGTAATTATAGAGTATAATGCCTCTGTGTGAGAAGAATTCCCTTGGAAGAACGGGCAATCTCTAAGCCAAGGAAATACTTAAGCGGACCAAGATCCTTAAGTTTGAATTGGCTACTCAAGTACTATTTGGCAGAAGCAATAACATCAGAAGATGGACCAGTGATGATTATATCATCGACATAGAGTAAGAGAGCAACAAATGATTCATCCAAGCCCTTAGTAAACAAGGAATAATCAGATTTGGATTGTTTAAATCCAAAGGAAAGAAGGGACTGAGAAAACTTAGAATACCATTGTCTTGAGACTTGCTTAAGACCATAAATTGATTTATGGAGCTTGTAAGCTAGTTTGGTGGACGAGCAGGAAGGCTCCCCCTTACTATGATATCCCAACGGCAAGTCCATATATACTTCCTCAAACAAATCTCCATTGATGGTAACACTTATCATTTTACAAATACTACAGGTATTATCACCCCATCATATAAAATTTCTCCGGTTGCACCAAATTCAAATCTTTGTTGGATTATTGATAGTGGAGCCATGGATCATGTGACTTCCTCATTTGAATTGTTAAATCCTAGAAAGTTGCCAAAGACAACAACCATCAGTTTGCCAAATGGTGGTCATACATATATTAAATCAATTAGTTCATTGCATATTACACCTCAAATTAAACTCGATGAAGTGCTCAATGTTCTGCAATTTTGAGTTAATTTGCTATCAGTTAGTAAATTAACATGAGCATTGAATTGCACAGTAATTTTCTTTTCCGATGTTTGTGTTGTGCAGGACGCTGCTATGAGGAAGACGATTGGCCTGGGCAAGCAACATGATGGTCTCTACTACCTAGCACAGGACCACAATCCAGCCTTCGCCCACAATCCAGCCTTCGCTAATGTCATATGCAAACATTCTAATCTTTGGTACCATCGTCTTGGGCATCCATCATCTCATCCTCTCCAAGTTCTTACCAAAACCAATCCTGCTATTTATTTTGATTCTAAGCATGTTTGTGAAATTTATCCTTTTGCCAAACAAACACGTTTATCTTTTCCATCTAGTTCAATTACATCTAAATCACCTTTTGAATTGATTCATTGTGATATTTGGGGACCACATCGAATAAAATCTCATTCTGGGGCTCATTTTTTTTTTTTACAATTGTTGATGATTATACTCGATATACCTGGATACATCTCATGAGTTTTAAGTCTGAAACACAAGGGATCCTACAATCCTTTATTTCTTGGGTGGAAACACAATTTAATTATAGAATCAAAACTCTTCAAACCGACAATGGCACTGAAATTTTTTCTATGAAAGATTACTTCGATAGTAAAGGCATCAATTATCACACCTCATGTACTTCAACTCCACAACAAAATAGAGTTGTTGAAAGGAAACATCTCCATCTTTTAAATGTGGGAAGGGCTCTTCGTTTTCAAGCAAATTTGTCATTAAAGTTTTGGGGAGAAAGTGTTCAAACAGCTTGTTATTTAATAAATCGTTTATCCACACCTCTTCTTTCTCACAAAACTCCATATCAACTACTTCATAACAAACCGCCCACATACAACCATCTTCAGACTTTTGGATGTCTTTTCTACGCCACTAATCTTCAACCCACACATAAATTTGATCAAAGAGCGCATCGCTGCATTTTTGTTGGTTATCCATTTGGTAAAAAAGGTTATCGAGTTTATGATCTGAAAACAAATAAATTATTTTCTTCTCGAGATGTTGTATTTCATGAACATCTATTTCCATTCCAAGCTAATCCACAAGAAGATCAATATGATGAGGTGGCCTTTCCCTTGCCTCACATCTCAGAAGAACCAGTAATTACAACAACAAGCACCCCACAAATTGATAATCCTCTTTTATCTTCACCAGCGCCTTCCACAAATGGGACTATACCTGACTCTGACACTTCTAGACCACAACCACCTCCTATCATACGTCATTCTAATCGCATGAAACAACCAAGTGTCAAGCTCCGAAATTATCATCTCTACCACACTGCCATAGTTGCCCCTCGCCAGTCTTCTTCCTCGTCCAGCACGTGTCACCCCTTATTCCGGTACGTTTCTTATGCACAACTCTCACCTAAATATCAGAATTTTGCTTGTGCTATTACTACGCTTGTGGAACCTGTAACTTATGAACAAGCAATGTTAGATCCGAAGTGGCAAGAGGCTATGGATGCAGAATTGGCTGCTCTTGAACAAAATAATACTTGGACACTCACGCCACTTCCCTCTGGTCATCGTCCAATCGGCTGCAAATGGGTGTACAAGATTAAACATCACTCTGATGGGACAGTTGAGCGATACCAAGCCCGATTGGTAGCAAAGGGCTTCACTCAACGGGAAGGGATTGATTATAAGGAAATATTTGTACCTATGGCCAAATTAACTACAGTTCGTTGTTTACTTACCGTCGCTGCTGTACGTAATTGGTCACTTCACCAAATAGATGTCCAAAATGCTTTTCTTCATGGAGATTTGCTTGAAGAAGTCTATATGCAGTTGCCTCCTGGTTTTTGTCGACAGGGGGAGACACCTATGGTATGTCAACTCAACAAGTCACTCTATGGTTTTAAACAAGCCTCGCGGAGATGGTTTCATAAATTTTTAGAAAACATTCAGCAAGATGGTTTTCATCAATCTAGGGCCGACTATTCACTTTTCACAAAGGTTTCTGGTAATTCTTTCACCGCCGTGCTCATCTATGTTGATGACATGATCATTACAGGCAACAATGACAATGCAATTGCTGCTCTTAAAAGGTTTCTCCACACCAAATTCTGCATCAAGGACCTCGGCCAATTACGATATTTTCTTGGTGTTGAGGTTGCTCGATCTAGTGATGGTATTTCGATATCTCAACGAAAGTACACTCTCGACATACTAGATGAAGCGGGCTTACTTGGGGCCAAACCATTGTCTACACCTATGGAAGAAAATGTCAAACTCTTGCCTATAGAAGGAGAACTATTAAGGAATCCGTCTACTTATAGAAGGTTGGTGGGACGACTCATTTATCTCACTATTACAAGGCCAGAGATAAGCTATTCGGTTCACATTCTAAGCCAATTTATGCAAGACCAAGAAAGCCTCATTTAGATGATGTTCACCATCTTTTACGATATCTTAAAGGTGGACCTAGCCAGGGATTATTTTTTCCAGCCAATGGAAATTTGCTCTTAAGGGGATTTTGTGACGCAGATTGGGCTCGGTGTTCAATCACTAGATAGTCTGTAACCGGTTATTGTATTTGCCTTGGAAAAGCACTTATTTCGTGGAAAACCAAGAAGCAGACTACAGTTTCAAGATCTTCAGCAGAATCGGAGTATCGAGCCATGGCTTCAGTTACGTGTGAGCTTACGTGGGTCAAGTATTTGTTGGATGACTTATGAGTGGAGCACTAACAACCGGCGAAACTATTTTGTGACAGTCTAACGGCACTTCACATTGCCGCTAATCCAGTTTATCATGAACGGACCAAACATATAGAGATCGATTGTCATGTTATTCGAGAACAAATCCAGTCAGGTGCCATAGAAACTGCTCATGTGTCATCAACCTGCCAACTTGCAGACTTATTCACTAAGCCATTTAGTTCATCAAATTTTCATTCCCTACTCAGCAAGTTTGGTGTTCTTAATCTACACGCTCCAACTTGAGGGAGAGTATTACGGGAATGATTAGAATCCCATAATTATAGAAAGAGATTTTCTGATATTAAGATAGAATATTTCCCATTCATTATTGATTGATTGTAATCGTTTGACCATAAATAAATTCCTAGAATAGGCTAAGTTGATTTCCTATATATGTATATACCTTCTCCGCTATAATTCTTCAATTCAATATACAGACAATATCATTCAATATTCAGCTTTTACAACTAAAAATAACACACGATGGTAATCAAAATTTGTGAACAAAATTTTGCGGTCCCTAAAAACAACTCAAAATCGAATAACAAGAACCCACCCCTTCCTTAGTGAAGTATATCTCAGAAATTAGCCAAATTGGGATCAAAATTGGAATCATAAATCGTTTTCTTATTTTTTCCGGTAAAAAAATATAACCTGACCATCTAACTAATTCAATCGATTACAGGTTACACTTTCCTTTCCACGTGGAAGCATTTTAGCCAGTCGTTGAATTTAACGGTTTCAATTAACTTACGGCACACTGCCGTAAAAAAGTAGTCCGGCAACATAAAACGTCCCCAAAGAGAGAGTGACGCAGCATAATATAGGAGAACAAAGAGTGGGAAAATATATGGCATATATTTCAACATTGAAAAGCAGAATATATATAGTTTACAGAACTCTTAACCGACTCTAAATATATTCTAACTAACAGAATCCTAAGAATAGAAAAGGGAGATTATAAAAGATTACAAAGGATAATCTTGTTCCTAATAATTCAAATTTAAAGTTCCAACTAAATATCTCTAATACATAAAACGTCCCCAAAGAGAGAGTGACAAGTTGCGGCTCATGAAATATTTACAATAATCCATCTTTGAAAAGGAAGGGGTAGTATCCCGGTATCCCCTCATTTCGGTTGATAGCTAAATTAAATTTAAATCGAATTTGCTTTGCGGTTAAAAAAAAAAAATTTCCAATTATATCAATGGGTCTTCTTCCTCTTCTTTAAAAAACTCGCGAGGACCTTTACCTTTGGTGTAAAAATAATATGTTCCAATTTGAATTACCACGATACTCCAAGGGGCTAGGACATAATTAAGATGGTGTTTAGTGTGGATTTAAACACATTTTAAGCACCTTTTAAAAAAACAAATTTTTTTTTTTTTTGAAGGTATGGGGATTCTAACTACATAAATAATGTAACTGCCGGGCTATACTTGCAAATACCTTTTTAAAATCCTTGTTATACAAAACAAATACTTTGTTATACTGGCATTTCCATATGTTATACGCATGGCTCTCGTGTGAATACTTCGCGTAGGCCGGAGGGCATCTTGAAAAAAATAAAAATATAAACAATAACAATAAAAAAGATCCCCTGAACTTCTATGAAGAGAGAAAAGGAAAGGGTTTTTACAAACTAAAATTAAGGTGTTTAGTAATGTTTTATATTAATTTGTTGACATTAAAAATGCTTGGTGTGCGTGTGTGAATGTAAAACCTTACTACAAATAATTTTAGTGTACACTATTTCATTTACGATGGTCACTACAATTACTTAAAAATAAAATAAAAAAACTGAGGCAATTACCGCCGACCATTAGAAAACCGCTGGTTTCACACTTATGAATGGTTCGCCAACTGACAGAAGAACTGGTTTTCACCGTTCACGCTTATGAACATCTCTATCCAACAACTCGCAGACAAAAACAACGTTGGGGACAGCAAGGCATATGAGAAAATGAGGGAAGGGGTTCAGAATTCAGATAGCAAGGTTTCACAAGGTACGGAGTCTACCGACACGGTAGGTGAAAAAAAAAATTGAGACACTTACACTGAACCAGTCTTTTCATTCAACGAACCAGAAACAGTAAACTAGACAAATAAATATATTCTTTTTAGCTAGTCAAAGTTTGCAAGTCACAGAACTACACAAGAAATACATGATATCATTGGCTAACTATGTTGCTTCACCGTTGCCGTATTCCTTTCTACGAAATTAAAAAGGACCAACAAAAAAAAAAAAAGGGGGTTGAGAAAGTGGGGTCCAAGGAAAACTTTAATCCCCCAGTCTACAAACAAAATACATCTTCCGCCAAGTTCATAATCCACACCAGGTTACCCTTGTACAGCAGGCACCACCACTATTTCCAGTTACAGCACCATCAAAACAAATAAAAAGAAGGTATTAGAAAAGTTACCCGATTGGTACTTTACTCGTCTTGGGGTATCATGCCTTCCTCGGCTTCTTCCCCATAACCACCATCACCAAAACCTTTATGCGGTGATGGTGGCCAACTCTTTTCCATAATTGCTTGATGGAAACTTGGCGTATGCTGTTTCCGATTTGGTGAAGGCGGCCGACCCTTTTCTGTCATTGCCTGATGAAAACTTGGCCCATGCTGTTTTTGATGTGGCGAGGACGGCCGACCCTTTTCCATCATTGCTTGATGGAAACTTCGCCCAGCGCGTGGAGCCTTGTCAAGGCTGCGACTGCGACTACGACTCCGGCTACGTTCACGATTTGAACCTCTATTGCGATCACTCCAACCAGAACCCTTTTCAGGGCTTGGACTGCGACTGCGGCCCCTACCATACTCGTTTTGGTGACCGCGATCAAACCTGGAGATATAAACCAGTCACTCTTGTGAATACAGCAGCTGACACGGCAAGCAAAAACATCAAAAAATTCATGAACATATGACGCAACAAAACTATAATGAACGGCCCCCACAATCGTGTGTACCTGTCACGTGAACCAGAGGAAAATCCCCAGCCGCTTCTTCCACCATCCCTTCCACCACCCCTTCCACCATCCCTTCCACCATAACTTGAATCACTGTATCCTCCACGACCCCCATCACGGCCACCAGAACCAGAACCCCAGCGTCTGAACTTGGACATCCCACCTCCACGTGAGGCCATATCACGAATTTCTGATGGGACTCGCTGGTTGGCACCTTCCAATACTTTGATAAGATCTGAAGCATACTTTGCGTCCTGGTCGCCAAAGAATGTGTAAGCCACTCCGCTAGCACCTGCTCTTCCAGTCCTTCCAATCCTATGAACATAATCCTCTACTCCTGTAGGGAAGTCATAATTGATAACCACCCTGCGAGAAAAATTAATGACTATAAGAAAGGGTGTGATGAACAATATCACTGTGGGAGTGATGCAACGAAAGAGTGATGCTAAACTACAGAACCACAAAAAATTGGGCAGTCAAAAACCTGATATCCTTAATGTCTAACCCTCTGGCTGCAACATCAGTGGCTACAAGCACCGGAGTCCTGCCAGCTCGAAACTGATTTAACACAAAATCCCTTTCACTCTGGGATTTGTCTCCATGAATAGCAGAAGCTCCAAACTGGCGAGCAAGGTTACGAGCAAGTTGATCGCACATTTTTTTAGTTGAACAAAAAACAATCATCTTTGATCCTGGCTCTTGCGATCGCAATATCTGCTCCAATCGCCTGTGCTTTTCCAGGGGTGGCAGTACTTCAACATGCTGCAACACCAAATGTAAACGGGGTTAGCAAACATGAAACAACATAGAATAAACAGATTTCATTTATAAAAAAAAAAATCCAAACAATGTTCAGAGTTAAGACCTGCGTGATAGACTTGTTAGCAACAAGTTCATCAACATTGCCAATGTTCACTTGGACAGGATTAACAAGTAGATCTGCTGCAATCTTCCGAACCTCTTTCGGCCATGTTGCTGTGAACATTAAAGTCTGGCGACGAGCAGGAACCTCCTTCACAATCTTCCTTATTTGAGGTTCAAAACCCATATCGAGCATGCGATCAGCCTCATCCAGCACAAGGTAAGAAACTTGATTGAGGCTGATCCTCCTCATCTCGAGAATATCGTTCAAGCGACCAGGAGTGGCAACAACAATATCTGCTCCACGGTCTATATCTCTTAACTGTGGGCCTTTTGGTGCTCCTCCATATAAACACTTGAGAACCAAAGCAAAAGCATGTGAGAACGCCAATGATAATACCCAAATCATATGCATGCCACAAGATCTATTATTGGAAGGACTCCAGAGTGAAAATAAGATAAAACAAATAAGAGGAGAGGTTCAATGTACAAAGTCTACGGACAATTACAAATATTACTTCTTTCCTACACAAGTATCCCTACTAACTTTTCCAAATTTGATCTCAGCCAAGAGTGCTATCACATGATCAAACTCCACACATTTACCACAAATCCTTCACCTATCCAAGCAACAAAACAAAATTCCATGGGAACACAAATGGGACAAAGAAACAGATGAATTTGTTTAAAGAACTTGCCGCAAAAAGGGGAAAAAATCAATTTACTCAATACAAGAACAGAAAATATACTAAAGATTACAGGCCTACGAATCTAAAAAAAAAGGCAGCATCATTCATATATTAAAGATTTCATGCAACATTACATACCGCACAAGATATTCTTGATGACTTTCCAAACTTCACCGCTTCATCTTGTATCTGTGTAGCTAGCTCCCTAGTTGGTGATAATACCAACACAGTTGGACCTAATCGAGAGTCATTGTGACTGCGCTTGAGATGCATAAATCCTGGAAACAAGTAACCCAAGGTTTTCCCAGATCCTGTCTTAGCAATGGCAACTACATCTCTACTTTGAAGAGCAATTGGCCAGGCTTGTGCCTGAATTGGAGTTGGAGCAGAGAATCCTGCATTTTGTACCTGGATAAAGAAAAATACCACCAGCCCCGATAAGCAGATGATCTCGCTGCAATATCACACGTATATATGTATATACATTTTTTTTCCCTTTTGGGACTTGTACAGTAGTGAACTCATAGAAGAGTGAAAAATGCCAGAAGAAGCATCATCCTCCATTGGCAGGTCACCAGTGCTTGCGAATGCAAGCTGGAGTAGGAGGAGGCCTCTTCTTTCATTTGGACTGAGTGGCAGACTAAATCATCACCAACGGCAGTCCCCGCCACAGACTTGGGTGATTCGGAAAGCCCTTCAAAAGAATTCGTCCATCGAATAAGGGCACTCCAAATAAAATGCAAGGCCCCCGGAAGAGAGGGCAGCACAGCGTACGACATTAGCTCCTCCAGGGAGCAAACATCGCACCTGCGACAAAAAAGTACAGATGGCAAATGAATTAAGATGAGTCTGAAACTCTACATTGGACCTCCAGCAAGGACAGAACTTTGCACAAGAAGAAGTTTTGTTACATAGTTCTAGCAAACTCACTGGAGTTCCTAGCCATCATTGTAGCATAAAGATGAAAAAATTTAATAACTGCGACGTGCAAGTCTGATACCTCTCTAAGCATCTCTGATGGAAATCCAGTAGCTTCGAATGATGTGAAAGGTGGTAGCACATTGTCACCCTAACAAAAATGATAAAAACATAAAAATATTGTCAATCGTGTAAGTTAAATTACACACAGAGAGAGACAGAGAGAGAATTGAAACATATAGTAGATTAAACAGTTCGTTAAACTCACAGTAACAGAAATTTCATGCCGACGACGATAAGACTCGGCAGACAAACCACTCCCTCCGTCCAATGGTCCCTGTCCTCTTGCAGAACCTCCATGTCCAGCACTAAAAACCCCAATTACAGCACTGCTAGAGGAAACCACTCCAGCTCGAGCAGCACTTTGGGATGGTGCAGGTGCACCTCTTGTCTAATGCAAGTAAAAAGAATAATTAAGTCAACAAAAAAAATAATAATAATAATACAAAGCCCAGTGTAATACAAGCCCTAAGTGTCTTTTACATTATCTCAAGTTTCATTTGGTATAAGTTAACACATTATTCATAAAGCCATCACATTTGGCATGTTAATGTTCTCGTCATAAGACTGTTGCGATAAGGCAATTGAGAAAGAATCCAACGTTAATAAGTTAAGAGAAGGCATTTTACTTGGTGAACAAACCCAAAACGTTTAATAAAATTCATCTAAAAGAAACAATATCCTGCAAACAGCAACATGCTTCTAAATGCAAATTCACCATGCACGAGTCTTAAGAATCCTGCTATGGCTCGCAAAAAGGAAACCACCACTGGACATAGCACAAACCAGTTTAACAAGGATGACATGACCAAGAAAAGGAAAATATGTGCAACTTGATTACATCACTTAAATAGGTAAGTAGTAACAATAGTAATGGATTCCACACTTGTGCCACACGACTTTTCAAGAGATAAACAAGAATTTCTACCTGCTGGCTCCTTGATGCAGCATCAAGTTTTGATCCATCATTGCTACCTCTTTCATAGCTATCCTTGTCCTCGTTAGGATTACTAGAACGTTGTCCTTGAGAAGACTGTTGAATGTGAACTGAAGAACTTATAAGCACTGAAGAGGACTTCTGAGGAGGACCCGAACCGATTGGCCTCTCATATTGGGTCACATTGGTCTCGGGATTCCAAAAATAGAGATATCCAGTTTTTCCATCAACCAGTCCCCTCCAAGGACTGGGGAGAGTTGGATCCTCTGGAGCATATCGCGGTCCTGAAATAGCAGCAACGGTAGCCATGGCAAGAGACCCACACTAAGACAATCAAGATACAAGGGAAAAGAACCAAAATCAAATCCAAATCATCATACTCAAGGAAAGAAAAATAATGATCAGGACAAAAAATAAACGGCCCAGACAATCCAAACACTAGTCCAATCTCAGAAACAAATCATATTGGCCAGTAAGTCGGGGCAGAGCCTACTTTAACGTGACTAATTAGGCTCAACAAAATAACCATGGCGAAGAAAGACATGAATCATGTTTCTAGGAAAATGGTCAGGTTTGAACTTGCGAACTTAAGGATTGAAAGATCATCTCTCTATGAAAAAAAAAATGAAACCAAGATCGCAACAACCAGAATAAAACCAACAAAAGACCCAAAATAAAGAATCACGAGATCTTCTTCAGCTAAACATATACGTGTGTGTGTATATATACAAAACTTCAACCAAACCAAGCAACCGAAGCAAAGAAAACCAAAAATCAAACATGCAAGCAGACTCGAACTTCCTCCTAGGACACCAAAAAGCGTACAAATTTCAAACTTGCAGGAAACCCTAGAATCCCCCATATCCGATCAAGCTCAGGACCAAAAAATTCACGAAAATCAAGTTTAAGAGATCGGAGAACAGCAAAAGCTGCGAAAATCTGAAGCTTACCTCGTCAACTCGCCGTAAAAATTGATGGAAACGGACAGCGAGAAATGGAGATAAGAAAATGGGATCTGAGAAACGAACCCTTCTGCAGAGAAAACTACGCTTCCGAAGGGCGAGAAAGCGTAGAGATAGAAAGGAAAGACAAGCGAAGGTACTTGTGGTAGTATTTATAGGCGATGGAAATAGAAGGTGAGGTGGCCTACGTTGGGTTTGCTGCCGTGGTTAGGTTAGCTTGACCATGGTTAAGTCATCAAAGAGAAATGGCCAGATCGGGGTGGTTGTTGGCCAGTTGCCGTTTTGATTGGGCTTCAGTTAGGCCCACTTTTGGTGTCTTGACTACTGATTTTTTCTAATTTTTTTTTTATTTTTTTTTATTTTTTTTTTTGGAGAATAATTTTCTCTAATAATTAAGAAATAAAGTTGTGAGAAAATTAGAAATGCTCTTTATTTTTACATTTTTTAGCTTTTGAGTTTGTATTATTTTTAGAATTATGTTGTGGATGTGTATATAAGCATCATTCGTTTCATTAATTAAAATTACAACTCAAATTTTTACTATATATTTTTTCTCATAAAAATTTAAATTTAACTTTACTATAGTGTTTTCTTTTACATAAATTTGCTTCTTAACTCAAGTTTAAAACTCGAACTAACGAAACGAACGAGGCAATAGTTTAACAGTAATTTTATATTTGTGTACAACATTAGAGTTTCAATACTCTCACCCTTGAGCTTAAAAATGAAAAGAAAAGAAAAGGATTATGTTTAAAAACTTAACAAAAAATAGTGATTCAAGTAACTCACTTAATCCACTCAAATATAAGCAAGTAGGATTTGCTTCAACCGAATCTTAAGTCGGGTTAACTGTGCAACCCAAAATTTCATTGAACAGGATGAGTTCAAATTTTCACAACTGCAGAAAAACTCCCCACTGAATTATAATTTTTTTTTAAAAAAAATTAAATTTATGATAAAATGTAAATTTGCAAAACCATATGTCAGTTTTGCTTGGAGATTGTTAATTGTTTAACATGTTTGTTTACATTTCTTACATTCCAACGAAAGGATCTCTATTTCATTTATTTTTTATTATGTTTATTAATTTTCAATTTGACTTTTTATTATTGATATTTTATTTTTCTCTTTTTTTTTTTTTTTTTTTTTTTTTTTTTTTTTTTTTTTTTTGTAATTCTTAAGAGGATGAAACTAGATTGGAACGTGTAATAGAGAATATAATGTTAGGGATTTTATGTTTCTTATACTTTTTATTTGAAGTTGGTTTCAATTTTTTTATTATGAAGTCTAGCCTTTTATATTGGATAGGTTGATATCTCATGTTTGGGTTGTTTAGGTAGGTTAAACTGTAAATCAATCTTTAAATGGGTTAAAAAAATCCCTAAGAGCTCACCCCATTTGCCCCATGTTCAACCTTAATTCTACACCACTTAAGTCACCATAAAAATGATGAAAGAAAAAAAAAATCTTATATTGTTTAAGAAATAACTTATATCTTTATGCTAAATTTTGAAGTGTTACATTAACATTCATCACTTCTCATACCATCATTCTTTAGCGAAAATAAAAAGAGTGAAAATTTAAATTATTTGACCTGGAAATGCTCCTCTTTTTCCATAAAGACGTTAGTTTGTTTAATTGTGAAGGAACCAATGTGAATCATTCAAAGAATTATAAAAGTAGAGTAATGGCATCTCATTTTACTAGCTTTCCAAAAGTAGAGAAAAGGTATCGCATATTTATTCGAATAGCATATTTATTTGATTAGCATAGTAACCTTATTAAATACGTGAACCATTATTATAGACTCAAGGGTGGGAAACAGATTCCACTCAAATTGTTTTACTGCAAAAAAGATTTTATAATTAATTTATTCAATAAATGATCAATGATTCAAGAAAGAAATGGAGATGGTAATTTTATCCAAATTCTGTATTGGTCTGTTGACAAGGTAATCATTTGTTTAACGAGGATAATAATAAGCTGGCATCTCAAATCACTAGTGAAAAAATAAACAAAAAAATGAAGAACAGCTTATCAGTGAAATTTTCCAAAAAAAAAAAAAGGCTTATCCTTGAAATTTTTGAGATAAATGAAGAAACTTATTTCTCAATTGTAATCTGATCTATTCTGTCCATGACAATTGACCAAGAAAAGATATACATGATGATTTGATCTAAATTTAGAGATTCCAATCCCAATTTCATTTTCCCTTGAGAAACTTGCAAGTGTTCTTAGCTTTCAATGTATCGGTTAAAGGGAAGAAGAACAGGGGACAAATAAAGAAGAGAATTACATTGGAGCTATTGATCTCTAGACATTATACACTTGACCAAATCTAGAATTCTAAAATAATCATAAAAAAGTGAGGACTCCTTACCCTCGAGCCCATCCCGGTGATGCCTGTTACTGCCGGCGAGATTATTGCATGGGCTTCCACCAACTACGAGATCAAAACCACCAAATTTGCTCATGAACTCCTCCAAGCGATCACTATTCAGCTGCTGCACATCGGCGAGGTCGAACAAATTTCCTTTCTGATTTGTTTGGTCCCACCAACTTCTTACTATATTTCTGTTCACCTCTGAAATCTCAACAGAAACCACATTATTAAGAGGGACTCCGAGGCGATGAAGGGCTACTTCTGCACCACCAATCCCGGAGAAGAGAGAGAGGAGGTTGATGCCATTTGGATACATTTCTTTCAAGACTGATAGATGGTATGCTACGGTATCAACCTGCAATCAAAGACAATTACAATTGCTTGCCTTTTCAGAGCCAAGAAGAAAAATTATTGCATTAGTAAGAATTAATAAAGCAAGTAATTTACCTGGAAAGAATTACCAAGAGACTTGTATCTATCCGTCCTACTTATTCCACCTCCCCTTGTGTGGTTCCTTGGAAATCCCAAAAGCATTTCCACTTCATCAGGTTCAAGCGGTGCAAGCTTGTTCCTTCCAACCCAGACGCATTCCTCAAGAACATACTTTTGGACTCTCAAAGGTGGTTCCCCATCATAATCCTCTAGAGCTTTCCTGATTCTTTCTGTCAGTTTTGCACTTCCAACACAAGTTTGCAAGCAGTTGAGCTTTTTTCTCGTGTCCCATTCAGGCCACCATCTTTTGGTCAATGGTAGTGCGTCATTTATGGTGCGTGGAGGAAAAGGAAGAAGAGGATATCTGTTTGCAATTGGAAGATTATGGACATAACCCCGTTTCCTTGCAGCAGCACAGAAAAACTTTGAATCAACAAATTCTGGCTCCACATCATACAAGAATCGGGAAATAGTGCTCCAAACCCCTTTGGGAGCGAGTGCCACGTTCTCATAGTAAAAGTAGGGTGGACCAATTGCAGCCTCTGGAAGAGTTCTATGAACTTGTTGGAATGGTTCAGTTGGAACGCCAAATCCAATCATTGGATTTGGAGGACGAATTAGCTCATCGTCTTCAGTCATAGCCCTCCTCTCTGATCCCCTCTTACATTTCTTTTTCAACATCTCATCAAATTTCCTCTTTTTCTCACCATTTGGCCTAGGCTGTGAAATTGAGAAAGAATCAGTCATTATCCTCCTGAACTTGGTGATACTAGATAAAAAGAGAGTACGTTGGAAAACTGAGAAAACTTGATATTGAAATCACAAAATAGGAAAAAGAATACAAAATAATACATGCACTTCAAGGGGATAATCCCCGTATGCTTCCTTTGCCATCTGTGCAGCATATATAAAATCTGTCAACTCAGCGAGCGTGGAGGCAAGACCTGTGATGTTTGAGAGGGGCAAAATAAGAGATTAAGAAAGAAATGACAAATAAATGAATAGACTCACAAGTAATTATCAAACTAGATGTGTACGAGAAAATTTAATATTAATAACGTAACATAATTAGTATACACACCACATCTTTCTATTGCAGTTGAAGCCTCTGCTTTTGTATACCCCATACCCATCAAGGCCACTACTTTTTTCTCCTGGTCAGAAACAGGATTTGTGATAACCTGCAGGACAAGTCAAATTATTTGAGAGTCCATACACATTGCAAGAACGAAGTTGCATACACAAACATGAACATACAAGTGCACGTGCACCTAGAACCTAAGAAAAATAAAGTTATAAAACAAAGTTAACAGTCAGAATCTATAGAAGACAAGTCATAAGTAGCTTCTTAAGAAAACCACACATCAACAACTAAAGAAAGTTTGATCACCTCATCATCAGAAAAACTATCAATATCCGAAAAATCATTTAAAGAGCTCCCTTCAAAATCTGAAGAAAAGTTATCACAGTCAATTTGTTGTTCTTCAGGAGATGTATCACGTTCAGTATGTTGTTCTTCAGGAGATGTTTCCAGAGCCTGCAAAATAAATTGCAGAAAATTATACCTAAAACAAAACATGATATAAAATGTGGATTTATTTGCTCATGAAAGGAGATGTTTGAAGATATGCATACTAATGCTTTATAGTAATAGTGAAATGATAACCCTTTTGGTGAGTAATATAGATTTTATCAACAGATGAACGAGTACAAAAATAAATCCATTGTTTGACTGCTAACAAATTGAACCATGTGAGACCTCAAGGGGAAAGATTTAACGGCAAACATTTTAACTTGGATTTTGAAGATATCATATGAGAACTAGGGATGTTACTATTAGTTAAATCAGTGGTAGGAAGGAAAAAAAAAAAAAAAAAAAAAGATTAAAACTAAGCGTTTCAACAGCAAACATTTTAACTTGAGTTCAAAGATATCATATGGAAACTAGGGATGTTAATTAACTTACTGAATATGTGAGGAGCGTCTCCAAAATAGTGTCTGTATTCTCCTCTCCTGGATGATTCAACAGAACAAGTCACTAAATGAAGCTTCGCAATAGAAACTGTTTCCAAATGAAATGAGATAGAGCCTATACCATGTTCCTCAATTACTTTAGCCACCAGCTTTTCAGAAAATCCCATCCCTACAAAATGGTCTATGATCTTGGAGCCAGAAGAACTTGCAGATGAACTCGCCTTTAAGAACAAAGGATGACTAGACATTAGTCTAGTTATAAAATCACCAACTTTACCATCCAAATAATAATTCCATTATTTATACCAACAAAAAAGAGATTTTAGGTAACTCACTGTATATGTGAGAAGCGTCTGTAAAATAGTGTCCGTATTTTCCTCCCCTAGATGATACAAAATAACAGGTCACCAATGAAGCTTCACAGAAAAAAAATTAGTTCCAAATGAAATGAGATAGAGCCTTTACCATGCTTCTGAATTACTTCAGCCACTATCTTCTCAGAAAAGCCCATCCCTACAAAATTGTCCAGGATCTTGGACCCAGAAGAGCTTGCCGATGGACCCGCCTTTAAGAATGTAGATTTGCCAATTCACATCATTATATAAAGTCACAAGAAAAACAAAGCGGGAAGTGTATGGAAAATCCAAATAGTAAAATACCCTCAAATTATAAAGAAGCCAATGTATAATACAACTAGAGAAAATGATATGAGAGTGCACATTGGTCTTCAAAACTAAAAATTGAAAGGAAATCAAAGTACACATTTCTTCCATAAAACTAGTTCAACAATCAACAAAACTTAGGTATCTACAAAAGTTGAGAAGTAAATTAAATACCTTGAAATATATACATACACATGTGTATATGTGTGTGCGTATATATATATTCAAACAAAAAAGAGAAAAAAACCCACTAAACGTAGAAACTTCCCCAAACTAAACAAGAAATTTGTGAATAGCTCTGCAAAATCACATACCTCACCAGACCCAATTGCAGCAATTCCACTAGGAACTGTCAAACTTGAACAGGATAATGGAATGTTTGCAATTTCCAATTCATCTTCAGTGTCCCAGTCAATATTCTCACTATCTACATCAGAAGTATTACCGTCCTGCACATATTTTATAAATAAACACCCATATGAACGAGAAAATTAAGCAAAAATTATTTCTTTTTTCCAACCTTTTCCTAAACCCATTTCTTTGCCAGGTAAAACAATTATGTTTGGAAAAAAAAAAAAAAGAGAACAATTACAGATGCAGAACAAAAACAAGGAAAGGTAGAAAATCAAATGAGCAAACGTACCATTTTAGTACTATTGCTACCCCAGCGGACAAATCCAAGCTGTTCAAAAAAATCAACAGAAAAAATTAGTCCTTCAAAACCAATAAACTAACCAACAAATTAATCGCACAGTTTGACATAGAAAAACCAACAAATTAACCGGGTTTGTTTACAGGCGAGATGAACAAAAAGAAGAGAACAACTGATCGAAAGAACCTCACCGAAAATGCGAAAGACGTTTTTCTGGCGTCAAATTAGGGCAAGTTGGTGAGAAATTGCAGAGCTAAGCCGTTGAAAGGATTAGCAATGCAATCAAAGGAGAGAGAGGACTACATGCAGAGAACCAAGAACCAGAAGATTCTAGAGAGAGAATGTGGATATGAGAGAGAGAGAGAATTGGGAAATGGGAGAAATTGGGGGATTTAGGAACGAAGACCAAACGGGAAATTTGGTCCGTTTCCGATAGGCAGAATTTGGTTTTGAGGGAAATGGTGGGAAGGGAATAACGCCCACGCTTATGAACTTAACCAATTTCGGTACTCGCTGATACCTCAGTATTGGTGCTAACAAAGAAGATGGTACGTAAATTTGTAATTTTCTTTTCAGCGGATTTGTATACTACATATATATATATATATATATATATATATATTAGCGATTTGAGATAATTCGCGGTTTAACATATTATTATAAATTTCAACCATTTTTTCAATTATCTCCCCTAAAATCAGCCACTTCCCTGAATCTCCTTTATTATGATGATCTGTTAATTATTTTTCGGCTGATTCCAAAATATATATATATATATATTTTTCGGCTGCAATTTTATTTGATTATTTTTTTAAAGGAATTTTATCATTTAGTTATTAATTTATTACCATTTCTTTTTTAGAAAATTTCTACCATTTTTTATATGTGGGTGCTTTTCCAGTAATAGGATATGGGATTCATACCTCACAATGAATCTGGTTTGTAACGGTGTTTTTTCTATCGGTTTAATTTCTAATTTTATTAAAATCATTGAACATTTGGTTTTAGATTGGGTTAGAATAATCTTAAACCTCGTTCAATTCATAAATTAAAATTTTTAATTTAAATTAAGATGTAATTTTATATGAAAATTTTTTATTTTAACAAATAAAAATTAAATGTAACTTTTTATAAAAAATTTTAACCATAACAAAATTAAAATTAAAAACTTAAATGAGTGTTTAGTCAATTTATTTTGTAATAGCGTGAGAATTAGACGACCACTCAATAATAAAAGTGATAAGAGCGAGTATCTTATTTGTATACTCTCCTGAGAGTATACATTCACAAAATTCTCTTTCTCTCTCCTCCTTTTTAACATGACATGACACAATATATAAAGTAACAATATTATTGTCAGATTTACAAACCTTTTTTAATTATTTTTCACACTTTTCATAGGCACATAGGTGGATTCAACCAACTCATCAATCAATGTGAATTGATCAGACGTTATTTTACTTTTTATTCTTTTAAAATAGGACCCACTTTCTATTAGTTACGATCGCAATTAAAAACAGGTTTTACTCTTTTGAAACTCCTGCATCAGCGTAATGGGGTCATTTTCCAACCAAAACGCTTGTTCTGCTTTCAGCTGGTGGAAGCATCCAATTCCAAAGGGTCCTTCCAAGTTCCTCCAATGAGTCAATGACCGACTCGTTTAAATGAATTTTATCTTATTGCGTCTGTTTTTCCTTCTTTTTTTTTTCATTTTTATTCTGTTATATATATATTTTTAATGAAATGAAATAAACCTTTGCCAATAAATGAGTTCCTTATTTGTATTATTGTATAAGGGTGTTACTATACGCATTTGACAACTAGAGTTTCCATTAAAATCTAGATACTTTGGATACGTTAAAAACTCATTTTAAAATAATTTTATTTTTTATATGAAAATAAAAATAAAAATATTTTTAATTTCAGATAAAAATTATTTTTAAAAATACATTTAATAATTTTATCAAGAGATTATTTTTAATATAAAAAAATCTATTAATGTCACTTTCTCTTTCTCTGTGCTCGACAAAGGAGAAAACGGAAACAAAAAATAAAAAATGACTAAAAATTATTTTTCATTTCTCTCTTATTTTATACTAAATCAAAAAATTATTTTTATTTTTATTTTTTATCTTTAATTGTGTCAAACGTCATTTCCCTGTAAAAAAAACAAAAAACAAAACTAACTCTAAACATGACCTTTGTTTAATCTGATATGATTCCATAGGGTTAAAAATCATATCTAAATTTTATTTGACAGTAAAACTACATCCTACCAATAAGGTATTACTTCATTGCCTATCATAAAATTCTCTGAACTTTATATAAAACGGTTATCAAGTCTGTGAGATCATCAAATCTGATGAGTATTCATCACCAATCCTCAATAGCACACTGCCGCATAATACAGACTTAAATTCAGACAGATAAATATGTGAATCTAGTTATGAAGGGGGGAGAGAGAGAGAGAGAGAGAGAGAGAGAGATGTACATTGAACAACTAGTGAGATATAAAGTTATACATACAAGATCAACCTAATTACTACTCACAAATTTTAACAGCGTATCCACAGCCAAATGCTTTTTTATCTGTAACATGTATTTTCAAAAGCAAACAATCCTCCTATAAATAGAGAAGAAGCTCTTCCTAATTTCCTCAAACGACAATGGCGGATAGAATTTTATAGCAAGTACAATCACCACCTGTTCCAGTCAGACTCGTCGAAACAATCTAGAAACCGAGGAAAGGGCATTGCTTACGAGCATGCTCCGGTATCAGCTTCACTAGGAGCTCCAGAGTTGCTCCCTTCAGTTCTGCCGCAAATGTCATGTTATTAGCCAATGTACTTACTAGCATAGAGAGTCGTTGAATTTGAGGAAAAGAACACACCTTGCGGTTTAAAGTTGAAAAGAGGCGGCAAGGGCCGCCCGTTAGGGAGACGGGCGTTGGGATCACGGAGTTCATCAAAAAACGGGTGGATACAAGCCTCCAACTGCCAAGAGAAAACGAAAACTCTCAGGAGAAAATTCAATGCATTTTTCAAAAAACAAGGTGGCAATGTACATACAGCAGTGCATCTTAGATTTGGAGAATACTGAAGAAGTCTTGACACAAGATCTACTGCTTCTGGAGGCATGCGCTTATGGAATATCTGTACATTAAAGCAAAATAACATGTTAAGGAATCACTGAAGAGGAATAATGGGCAGCGCACAAACTAAATTAAGGTGCTCACTTTGTGCCAAGGATGAGCCTTGATTTGTGGGAATTTGAATTCGGTGTAATTCGGGTTCATGCATTTGATTTCTTCGCGAGTTGGAGTGCCAAGTACCTAACCACAAACAAGAGAAGAATTGCACTCGTTCAGTTTAACCTGTGATCAGATCACACGTTTTACATTCAAGATCACAAGGCCGACAAAAGTTTACCTTAATAATCTCAACAAGCTGATCTACTCCACTTTCACCTGGAAAGAGTGGCTGCAAATTGGATTGTCAAAATAAGAGGCAGATATTCCATATAAACATTTCGACTTGACCAAGTAAACACAAGTGAAGAGAAATTTCTATTCGTAGAAAACCTGTCCAAGAAGCAGTTCAGCAAGGACACATCCCACAGACCAAATGTCAATTGCAGTAGTGTATTCAGTTGCCCCAAATATGAGCTCCGGTGCTCGGTAATAGCGCGAACAAATATATGATATATTTGGCTCTCCTTTGACCTGTCACAAATGCAATATGAGAAAAGAAAAAAGGGTCAATGACACTGCTAGAACTGCCAAAAAAAATCCGGAAAATAATAATAATTATTATTATTATTAATAAAGCGCCTTAAGGGCAATGGGTAGGACAAGCATTATGGAGCAAGTCTAACTGTTTAAGCATAAAAGCTAGGTAGACGTGACGAAAGGTGTTCTTATAAGTGATCAATAATTCAGAAGAAAATTAATGAATACCAGAACTTTTGCACTTCCAAAGTCACACAGCTTGACCTGATGAGTATGGGGATTAACCTGAAACAACAGAGCATATTGGTCCACGGCACTCAACCATGCAATGAGGGAAAAGAACTCGAATGTCAAATACAAACCAGAAGATTCTGTGGCTTGATGTCCCTGTGGCATACTCCAATTCCTCCGTGAATATATGCCAAAGCTCTACAAATCTACAAAACGAAACATAACTTTAAAGTTACAAATTATTGGGTATCTAAGGAAAAACCAACTATCAGATGCTTTTTATGCTTAAAATCATAATGTGCCAACCAAGTCATGACTCTTAAATGCAAACTAAGCTAAATTTATACTATAATGTTAACCATAACAAAGTTATGAAAAGAAATTCGTAGGCAACCTGATATGTATATAGTTTCACATATATCAGAGGCATCAGCTGATTTGCCTTGCTATAGTGCTTTGCCACACGATAAATGGTCTCAGGTACAAATTCAAGTACCAAATTTAGATAGAGCTCGTCCTTTTCCGTGGTTGAGAAGAAGCAGTGTTTTAGCGACACGACATTAGGATGATCAAGAAGGCGCATTGTTTGCAACTCGCGGTTCTTATACCTCTTGTCCTGTAAAACCTTCTTGATTGCAACAGTTTCTCCGGTTTCTAGGCACTTAGCCTGCAAAAACCAACACAATAGAGGGCTTCAATTTTATAGGAACTCCTATTCCAAAACTGCATACTTTTCTCGTACTAAAGCTAATAACAACAACTGGTTAAAACTTAAGCTTTTGTATTGAAACATCACCTGAAACACTATACCAAACGAGCCCTGTCCAACAACACGCTCCGCCATGTAACTTATAGTCTGCAGAACAATACCAAACATGAGTTAGTGCTCGGAGCTCTAGCTGTTAGCTAAAATATCAAAGCAACCGAATCTTCTTATTTTAATCAGAAGTAGCCTCGTACAGTTAGATATCTTCTCTAAACCCACCTGTTTAGGCTGACCATTTCGACCGCCAATGGTAGTTACTATAATGTGGCCGGTTTCAGTTCCATTTCCATCGACTACTGCTGCTTCCACTTCCTGCCACAAAGAAAAAACTGTAAAACAATGAATGAGAAATACAAAAAACACATGTAAATCTCCGAGTCCAAGAGAAACCAACCTTTTCAGCCTTTTCATCCTTGATTTTCATTTCATTGATTTCATCTGGAAGCTTATCAGCAAAACCTGTATTGCCACCCGGTTTTCCAACAGTGGAAGCAGGAGCAGCACCAGCAGAAGCCATATATATGTAGTATGTCTATGTAACAGAGGCAATACGTTTGTTTGCACACCCTTAGAAACAACAGACTGAGTGAACACGATTGACCTTTAGAACCTGAAATCAAGAAAAAGAAAGTGTCCAGCCATGGATCCTAATCATTGCATTGATGTATACACGGATCGACCTTCGCGGTAAGGTCGTCATGGGGTTGGAAGATGTGCAGAAAGCCCCACTCCCTAGGGTGAGAGGACGGGGTAAAATTTCGGTTGTCCTGGTTTTCATTATATTAAGGGGGTGCCGTTTTTGGATAAGGAGAGAGGCTAGAGAAAGTCTGAGAAGCGCGCAATTTCTCTTGTAAACTTGTTCTACATCAAAACAAATTATTGCAACGGTCGAAAGTGGGCATAACCTTCACACTGAGGATGTCCACTCTCACATTGAGGGTGAATCACTACTCTAGTTCGTTAGTTTTTCTTCTGTGATTTTATTGCGCACAATAATAAAGAATTCGTGCATCTAAATTATTTATATATTTTCCTGTAACTTAGCCAATACACCGCTATTAAATTTATGTCCTTCCTTGTTCTTTTTCTTCTGTTTTTATCTCCATTTATAGAAAAAGTCATGAAGCTCAAACCCATTTGTCACGTATTCGTGACCATCATCAACACAACTCTACTATTCGCATAATAAATAAGAGAACAACAAAAGATACCTAAAAGAACAAAAACAAAATGCTTGGTCTGGTTTCACAGCTTTGAAAAATAAATAAATAACTTTTATTCATAGCTAAGAAAATAAACAAAAGGAAAAAAAAAAGATAAACAAAACAACTAATCTAAGACTTTTCCTAACCTTGTAAGCTACAAGAAACTCTTACATATACTAAAGCTCAGGTCAGCCGCATTTCACTTTCCTTTTCTTTTTGCCCAGAAACAAAAGCTTTCTCGGCAGCCAAACAAAAACTTTTTATTTTCTTTTGCTTTCTCGGCAGCCAAACTTAATGTTACACATTGAAAAGAAGAAGGAAAAAAAAAAAGTGTATACCTGAGAAGCTGCAAGTCCCTCACATTTTGCAAGCTCGCCGATCCAAAACAGCTTTTTTTAGTTACAGAAATAGAAACCCAAAAACAATTTTCTGCCCAGAAAATTAAAATGCTTGATTTTTAAAGGAGAAAAAGGAAAACAAAAAAAAAAAAGAAAACAAAAAGTTAGGGGAGGAAAAAAAAGAAAAAAAATATGCCTTGGTTTTTTTTTTTATAATTAAAAAAAAAATGCCTTGGTTGTTTCAAAGACGTTTCTTTTGAGTTTGACTAAGTGAGACCCTTTATAGGATGCTCCCTGTTTGCCTGATTCTACTGGTTCAGAGCGGACCCCAACCTGCTCCTTATCAAATTTAGTTGATAGTCAGTTTTGACGTCCACTTATTACATCTGATTGACACGTGGGATGATTCCATTGGATACTAACGTAGACTGACGTCATGCTGTTGACTGCTCAGCGATCAGGAGTTATTAACAAGATAAATCGACAATGATTAACTTGAAATTTTTTATTAGCATTTATACATATTAAAAAACTGTTTTTTTAATATAAATATATTAAAAATATTATTGTCGACATCATTATGGAGAGTGATTTATCGTTTCTAAACAAATTTAAAACAACTTTTTTTTATAAAAAAAAAAAGGAAAAACTTACAGGCAGTAGAAAAGGATTTAGATTGTGAAAATAGTTATTTTTTCTTAAATATAATAATTTGTGGATCTTTTTGTTTTTTGTTAGTACGTTTTATGGATTAGATTTGTAAAAAACTTTTTCTTTTTTAATAATTTTTTTTGCGTCGAAAAGTTTTTTTTTTATAAAAAAAACAAACATAAATGCAACATATGTACGTCTAATTATGTAATGGGGCTACGAGTAACAAATATGGCGACAACATTTTCAGTTAAAAAATTAATGGCGACAGCATTCTATCACAATAAAAACTAATGAATAATAATTATAATGATGACGACGGATGAGACAATAAATGAAAATAGTAAACGACATAAAATAGTTCAAACGACAACAATAATGCGACAAAAACAAAAATGCAGAGTAAACAAACGATAAATAACAAAGCATAGACAGCACGTATAAAAACGACAACTAATGTTAAACAGCAGTAACAGGTGATGCACTTAGGTAGGCGAGAGAAACGACATTCAAAGGCTGAAAACGACAACAAAAGTGAGCAATAAAGAAAACGATAACCAAAAAACATCCTCACGTAAAGACGGCAAAACAGTAGACAGAACAATAAGAAACGACACGCGAAGAAAACCGCAACAAGGAAAAACGACAACACTAGCCAAATGAAAACAACCCAAAAAAAAAAACTAAAGGGATAAAACGACAGTATAAAATCAAACGATAGAAAACTAAAAACAACAATAAATGAGACTACGATAATTTTTTTTATTTATTAGAAAATATAAAGTAGAACGACAGAAAACCAAAAACCGGTAAACAATAAATGGAAAAACAAACACCTGGCGGGTAAACAGTAAATGGAAAAACAAACACCTGAAGAAGACGACATAAAAAAAGTACACGACAATGAACAAGTGAAGAATAGGAAAAAATAAAAAGAAAGAAAGTGAAAAACGACAAAAGTAAATAGAGAAAATAACAGTAGAATTAGAGGGTGAAACGATAGAAAGCTTAAAATGACAAATGTAGAGGACCGTAAATGGGGAACAACATCGGAATAAAGCGACAAAAAGATGAAACTACCAAATGAGACCGTTTATAGTATTCAAAATAAAACGACAATAAAAAGTAATGGAAAAATAACAGTAGAATTAGAGGGTGAAACGATAGAAAGCTTAAAATGACAAATGTAGAGGACCGTAAATGGGGAACAACGTCGGAATAAAACGACAAAAATATGAAACTACCAAAATGTAAAAAGAAAACGACAAAGATATAAAACGACAGAAAAAACAGACAACAACAATCAAATAAACCGACAGTAAATAGAGAAGCGATGCCCGAGGAAAATGACAACAAAAGTAAACGAAAGATAATCATTAAAACGAGAAAAAAAAAACGACAACAAGAAGTAAATGCACTAAAACGACAAAAGAATAGACGAGAAATGAAGGAACGAAATCGGAAGATATTAACAATAATGAGAAGATGATAATAAAACGAAAGGACAGGAAGTAAAGCGCGACAATTAAGCTAAAGAAATTTAAACGTTGAGGTGAGAAAGGAAAAACGACAAGCAAATGAAAACGGCATCAAACGACAGCAATTTAAAAAGGAAACGACATCAAGAAATAATAAACGACAAAATGAACAATACGGGTGAAGACGGCATCAAAAAGAAAAAAATTAATTTCAAAAATTCCACCCGAATTATGACTATTATAACACTTTGCGTCTCGAATTTTAAAAAGTAACATCCGTTCCTCCCGAACTTTGTCTCATTAATAAGTTTTATCATTCTGTTATAATGAGTAACAGAAATCGCCACGTGTCAAGTACATAATCCTGAGGATGGTATTACCATAAATTAACATGCAACAACTTTAGATTATTAAAAAATTATTAAAAAAACTCAAATGCGTTAAAAACCCCATTTTAACACAGCTATTCGAATTCCCCAACCGGAGACCAATCTCCCATAGATCAAAACCAAGATCAGAACCTCCCATTTCCAAATCTTCAATTTCAGCAGATTTTTGTGCCTCAAATAATGAATCGAAAGAGTACAAGCTAAAAGCCCCACGATTAAGATTAACCTCGCCCATTAAAGAAGCGTTAGAGCGCTTAAATTTGCCTTCTTGAACTCGACAGGTAAATCTTCATCAAAAAATGGATCATCCTCTTCTTCGCCTTTTCCCAGTAATCCAAACTCCATCGGCCCCGGTGGACTTCATTGGCAACAAGTAGAACCCAAATGGGTTGCACGCCGGATGGTCCTTGTCTTCGCCCTCAGGGAGAAAAGCTCTCCAGTACCGGTCTCGGTCGGGGAGGGTAAAAAAATATTTCTCATCTAACCGTCTCTCAGATTAAGTCCTCTCTTGCCCACTAAACATTGGATTGAGCAAGATTTTTCCTAATACTTCAATTTCAGATTCCACTGCTCTTAAAGCAACATTATGCACAATGTTTCCACCAGAGCTGTCACCAGCCAAATATATATGAACCTTTGAGTCCTTTTTGCTTTGAAGCCATGAACTTGAGTTCACTCACTTGAGAGCAGCCCATCCATCTGTTGGGATATATGCCCATAAATAAAATAAGATGTAAATATTTTGCTTATTATCAATGAAATGAGGAATTTTTTCAATATTATTTTGCATACATGTGATTTTTTAGAAATATCAAAATCCCTAGATTATTTTTTGATGTAACTTTAAACATTGTATATAATTGTTATATGCAGAGGATAATGTTTGAAATAAAATAATCTAAACTTGTCCGTAATTATAAATTAAAGTTGGGATCTTTAATTTAAAATTCTAATGCGGTTCATTACATTCTGAATGAAACAATCTTATCCTAGATTGTTAATAATGAGATTATTGGAGTGAAAGCATTTTATGTAATATGATTACATAGGACCGGAACGCGATTAATTATGAATCTCTAATAAATTTCGTTATTAAATAGAGTATTCAATGTTAATCAATGATGGTCATATATGTATTAATCTTAATTCTGAGTAATTAATAAACTCTTATTTATGATATTATGTTCTTTGACATATTGAGTAATGACACATGTGAATAGTGTTAAAGTCTTGGTATATTGGGAGCATAGTAAAATAAATAGCCGGGAATATTAATTTACAAGATGAAATCCATTCCTTCATAATGAAGTAGATGGACGGTTCTCATAAGTGTTGATTCAGGACTTGAATAATAAGAGCGCTCAATTTTATGATTGGATCATAAAATATATTATTCATTAGAGGATCAATGGTACTTATGGAGAAAGATATAATTAAAGAGATTAACGGAAAATACCTAGCTTTAATTATGAACCGTTTATGGAGGATTAATTCGTATGTATTATAATGTCCATAGTTCCTCTCAATAGCTCCATAAGATTAATGTGAACTGAATATATCATATTGGGTTATGATTATTAATATAAAATTGAGAATTCTAAATACACATATTAATTAATTTGATTAATTAATATTAAAATTAATTTAAAATTGTTTTAAATTAATATGGATGAATTTAGAGAGATTTTTTTTCTCCACGTTTCCTTCTTCCCCCTCATTAATATATATATATATATATATATTTAAAAGGAAGGAAACGTGCATGTGTACGTTTCCTCAAAAAAAAAAAAGGAGTGGGAGGAAACGGGCTGTTGCACGTTTCCTCTCCCGAGGAAATGGGGGAAATGTGCGGTTGCACATTTACTCAAAAAGGGAATGAATGATGTTCATAAGTGAAGTAACGAAAAAAAAAAGTTTTTTTCCCGAGAGAGTGAACAGATAGAAAGAAAAAAAAAAAGGAACGGGAGAACAAAAGAAAACCAAAGAAAATTTCTTGAGTGTCATCATATACTTTTGAGAAAAGTGAGTGATAACTATAGGTGGCTTCCTTATTCATCCATCTCATGTGTTGAGAAACCCATTAGAACGCCCATACGTTCAAGTTCACGTTAATCCGGAGATACATTGAGAAAGAACCGTGGTGTTCTTGAAATTTAAGAGCTCAAGACGGTGTTGGAGGAGTTCAAGATTTTCGTCCTAATCGAACGACGGTCAAATCCTCATTCATTTCTTTAATATCTTTGTAGTTAAATTAATATGAAATAATGATCGCATTAAATTTTGATTTATTTGATTCGATCGATACCACGCTTCCGCACAATTTTTAAAAACAAACCGGTTTGAGAAACCAACAATTGGTATCAGAGCGGTTTTTATTTCATGTTAATTTAACGTTTAAATTATGTGATAATTCTTAGATGTTTAAAGGGTAGGCACTTTTGCATATGATGTATAATTATTGTGTGATGGTTATGTTTTATGCAAATGGATTGGTCGTAAATTTTTCCGGTTCCATGGAATTAGTTTTTGCTATTTTATTTTGATTAGATCAATTGAAAAATAGGAGTCAATATGTAATTTATTATTCTCTTAACACAAGAGGATCATCATGGAAGAGTTTCAACTATTTATTTTTGGAAAAGTTCCAAACTATCAAAAAAAAAGGGAGACGTCAAGATGGAGAATATTTGAAGATGGAGAATTACAAGAAGACCTATTTTTGATGTAATTTTATTTTTATTATTATTTTGGGGTTGTAATTCTTAGGTCCATGGAACCCGGCCAAGT
>NW_010366566.1:257684-262473 GCF_000414095.1 Morus notabilis | reverse complement strand
AATGAGATTAAATTTAAATAAATTAGCAAATGGTTCTTGCAAAAATTTATATGAGTCAAATGTGAAATTTATAAATTTAAATGTTAAATTTTAAAATTCACAAATGACTTAAAAATAATTTTAAAGTTGTTTAAAATTTATTTGGATCTTAGTGACTTAAATTGTTTAAATTCACTGAGAAGTATAAAGCAAGAGTTGTTTTATAAAATAAATACACCATTTGTAAATAATGAGTGGGAGCGGGTAATATGACAATATAACCCATAGGTCTCCACCGTTAGTACAACACCGTCAGTAATTAATGAGGCCCCGAGACGCTTTGATTTCGTCCTCCCTACGGAGGGTATTCATTAATTATAATAACAAGGTTGACTTCCAAAGAGATAGGATCTCTAAGATGTATTTTAGAATGGACATACCCTACGGCGGCAACTTCTAAGTTAAGTCTAAAAGATCTGAAGCGGTGGGTTACACTCATAAAGAGATAATTAAATTGGTTAATTATTTTCTTGACCTAAAATAAAAGGAAATTAATAAATATTAGAAGTATGAGATATTTCAGATAGTATTTATTAATTGAGATAGTCTCATTTTAATTAGCAATTATTTGACCTACCCTACGGCGTCACTTAATTGTGGTGATTAAAATTCCTTAGGCAATTAAACATGTATTTGTGTATTTAACATGTGCATTCATGCATCATATTTATATGCCTTAAAATTAGTAGTGATATTTATGCAAAATGTTGATTGAGTTAAATTCTTTATTTTCAGCAAAAATGTCAAATCCTATTTTCGCACTTCTCGCTTCTCAAATTTTGAATGGTGAAAACTTTGTCAAATGGAAAAGCAACATGAATATCTTTTTGATCTGTGAAAACTACAATTTTGTCCTTAAGGAGGATTATCCTCCAGTGCCTCCAACCAATGCTGCCAGGGCTTTGACCGAGCGATATTATCGCTGAATCAACGCCAACAACAAGGCCCGTTGTTACCTGTTAGCAGCAATGAATGAAGTGCTGAGAACTCAGCACGAAGGCCTTGCGACTGCTAGAGAGATCATAGACACTCTTCAGAGGATGTTTAGACGTCCATCTGATTCAGCCTGACACGCTACTATCAAAGCCATTATGAACGGCCGTATGAAGAATGGTTCTTCTGTACGTGAGCATATGCTTGAGATGATTAATCATCTTAATGAGGCTGAAATTAATGGGTCTCAGATTGATGAGAATACCCAGGTTGGCATGATACTAGAGACACTTTCTCCTGATTTCCTTCCATTCAGGACAAGTTATCTGATGAACCAAAAGAATGATAACTTAACTGAGCTCCTGAATGAGCTGCAACAATTTGAGTCCCTTATAGGTGATAAGGGAGGCAAGGCAAACGTTGCTGAGGGGAGGCCTTCTTCATCAAAGACTAAGAAGAAGAAGAATCAAGGGAACAATAAGGGAAAATGGAAGAAGAAGATCCAGAAGAACAAGTAGAACAAGGCTGCTCCAAAGTCTAAGGGAAAGTGTTTCCACTGCAACCAGGACGGCCATTGGAAGAGGAACTGCAAAAAGTACCTCGATGAGCTGAAAGTGAAGAAGCAAGGTAAATCAGATTTACTGGTCATGGAAACATGTTTAGTTGAGAATGACTTTTCTACCTGGATAGTTGATTCAGGGGCATCTAATCATGTTTGTACTTCTTTACAGATGTTGGAAACGTCCAGGGATATTAAAGAGGGATCTTTCCAGATGAGAGTGGGCAATGGGGCAAGGATCTCAGCGACGGCAGTAGGGACAGTGCGACTGTCTTTTGCAAATGATAAATATTTATTGTTAGACAATGTTTATTTTATTCCAAATTTCAAACGGAATTTGCTTTCAGTTTCTAGATTGCATGAACAATTTGTTTCAGTTTCTTTTGATATTGACTTTGTATCTTTATCTAAGAATGGAATTTATATTTGTTCCGGTTTTGTTGATGATGGTCTTTACTTTGTTAAACCCATATTCAACGAAATGCTACAAACTGAAATGTTCAAAGTCGCTAAACCAACCCCTAAAAGAAAAAAGGTTTCTAACGAAAATGAAACATACTTGTGGCATCTAAGGCTGGGTCATATAAACATAGATAGGATTGAAAGACTAGCAAAGGATGGTCCTTTGAGAGAGCTAAAGGTTGGCACTCTACCGGTTTGTGAATCCTGTCTAAAAGGAAAAATCCCAGAGAGGCCATTTTCAGCAAAGGGTGAAAGAGCAAAGACACCCCTTGAAATCATACATACCGATGTATGTGGTCCTTTGAATGTCAAAGCGGGGGGAGGCTATGAATACTTCGTCACATTTATTGATGATCATTCAAGATTCGGATATGCATACCTGATGCAAAAAAAATCTGAAACCTTTGAAAAGTTCAAAGAATTCCATGCCGAAGCTGAAAAGCAACTAGGCAAATCGATCAAAACTCTTCGATTGGATCGAGGAGGAGAGTACTTGGATTATGAATTCAAAGACCATTTGATTGAAAATGGAATAATATATCAGCTCACTGCACCTGGCACACCACAACAAAATGGTGTAGCTGAAAGAAGAAACCGCACCTTACTTGACATGATGAGATCAATGTTAAGTTATTCTTCTTTACCCACTTCATTCTGGGGATATGCATTACAAACAGCAGTATACATTCTGAACTTAGTTCCATCTAAGTCAATCCCCATAACACCCCTAGAGTTGTGGAATGGTCGCAAACCTAGTTTGAGACACATTCGCATATGGGGGTGCCCAGCACATGTGTTGAAGGGAAAGACTGGGAAGTTAGAACCTCGCTCGGAAGTCTGCATATTTGTGGGCTATCCAAAAGGAACAACATGAGGTATGTTTTATAGTCCTCAGGATAACAAAGTGTTTGTATCGACAAACGCTACGTTTCTTGAGCATAACTATATGGCAGATTTCAAGCCCAGAAGTAAGATAGTTCTGGAAGAGTTGCTGGCTGATCAGATTAGCCCCATGCCGACAACAGTTGTTGGACGATAAAGAAGGAAGACCACTGACCATGATCAAACCCCCCCGCCACCACGACGCAGTGGGAGGGAAATAAGATTGCTAACTCGCTATCGTGAAAATGGATAAGCAAATGTTGCAGTCACCGATGGCAGTGAAGATGATCCATTGTCATATAGGATAGCAATTGATGATATTGATTAAGAAAAATGGCAAGAAGCCATGAAACTTGAAATGGAGTCTATGTACTCCAATTCTGTCTGGGAGCTTGTAGACCTACCAGAAGGCGTTAAGCCTATTGGTTGCAAATGGATCTATAAGAGAAAGAGAAGAGCTGATGGAAAAGTTGAAACGTTCAAAGCAAGATTGGTTGCAAAGGGTTTTACCCAAAAGGAAGGAGTAGACTATGAGGATACTTTTTCCCCTGTAGCCATGCTAAAATCCATCCGCATACTCTTATCCATTGCTGGTGATTATGACTATGAGATATGGCAAATGGATGTCAAGACGGCGTTTCTGAACGGCCATCTTGAAGAGACCATTCATATGGTCCAACCAGAGGGTTTCATGGTAAAAGGCCAAGAGCAGAAAGTCTGCAAATTGCAGAGGTCCATTTATGGACTAAAGCAAGCTTCTAGATCTTGGAACATCAGATTTAACGAAGCTATAAAATCTTATGGCTTTGAACAAAATCTTGGTGAACCTTGTGTCTACAAACAAATTCAATGAGATAAAGTGGTCTTCTTGGTTCTTTACGTAGATGACATTCTGCTCATTGGGAATGATGTAGAATCATTATGCAAAGTAAAGAACTAGCTAGCCAACCAATTCCAAATGAAGGATTTGGGAGAAGCTAACTATATTCTTGGGATCCGAATTATCCGGGATCGCAAGAATATACTTTTGGCATTGTCTCAGGCATCGTATATTGACAAGGTGCTTGTCAGGTTTTCGATGCAAAACTCCAAGAAAGGAAATTTGCCTTTTCGACATGGAGTTTATCTCTCCAAGGAGCAGTGTCCAAAGACACCTCAAGAAGAAGAGGATATGAGATGAGTTTCCTATGCATCGGCAGTTGGTAGCCTGATGTATGCAATACTATGTACTAGACCTGACATATGTTATGCAGTAGGGTTGGTTAGCAGATACCAGTCAAACCCAGGATTAGATCATTGGGTTGCAGTCAAACACATACTCAAATATTTGAGGAGGATGAGAAACCATATGCTTGTATACTCTGGTAGGGATTTGATTCCTATTGGATATGCTGATTCTGATTTTCAGTCGGATAGGGTCTCTCGCAAGTCCACTTCAGGGGCAGTGTTCACTTTGGGAAATAGAGCCATCATATAGAGGAGTATCAAGCAATCTTGTATTGCTGACTCAACCATGGAGGCTGAGTATGTAGCAGCTAAGGAAGCTGTCTGGCTTTGTGAATTTCTGAAGGATTTGGAAGTTGTTCCAAATATACATGAGCCTATCATACTCTATTGTGACAACAGTGGAGTAGTGGCCAATGCCAAGGAGCCCAGGAACCACCGCAAAGGAAAGCATATAGAGCGAAAATTCCACCTGGTCAGAGAGATTGTTTCTAGAGGAGACATTTCAGTTGATCGCATCCGCGAACAACATAGCTGATCCGTTTACCAAAACATTACCAACAGGGAGTTTTGAGAGACATCTTGAAAATATGGGACTTAGAGACATGCCTCATTTGCTTTAGGGCAAGTGGGAGATTGTTGGGATATATGCCCATAAATCAAATAAGATGTAAATATTTTGCTGATTAT
>NW_010366566.1:223143-256856 GCF_000414095.1 Morus notabilis | reverse complement strand
GGTTATGATTATTAATATAGAATTGAGAATTCTAAATACACATATTAATTAATTTGATTAATTAATATTAAAATTAATTTAAAATTGTTTTAAATTAATATGGATGAATTTAGAGAGATTTTTTTTTCTCCACGTTTCCTTCTTCCCCCTCATTAATATATATATATATATATTTAAAAGGAAGGAAACGTGCATGTGTACGTTTCCTCAAAAAAAAAAAAAAAGGGGAGTGGGAGGAAACGTGCTGTTGCACGTTTCCTCTCCTGAGGAAATGGAGTAAATGTGCGGTTGCACATTTACTCAAAAAGGGAATGAATGCTGTTCATAAGTGAAGTAACGAAAAAAAAAAAGTTTTTTTTTTCCGAGAGAGTGAACAGATAGAAAGAAAAAAAAAGGAACGGGAGAACAAAAGAAAACCAAAGAAAATTTCTTGATTGCCATCATATACTTTTGAGAAAAGTGAGTGATGACTATAGGTGGCTTCCCTATTCATCCATCTTATGTGTTGAGAAACCCATTAGAACGCCCACACGTGCGAGTTCACGTTAATCCGGAGATACATTGAGAAAGAACCGTGGTGTTCTTGGAATTTAAGAGCTCAAGACGGTGTTGGAGGAGTTCAAGATTTTCGTCATAATCGAACGACGATCAAATCCTCATTCCTTTCTTTAATATCTTTGTAGTTAAATTAACATGAAATAATAATCGCATTAAATTTTGATTTATGTGATTCGATCGATACCACGCTTCCGCACAATTTTTTTTGAAAATCCGTTTGAGAAACCAACACCATCATCAAAGGCGAGGAGGTGAGAAAAAGAAAGAAGCAAAATGGGAACGAAGGTGGTGAATTTTTTCAATAAAAATAAAAAATTATCTGATTAAGAGGGTATAAGCGTAATTACGCTTTTAATTCTCACTAAATAAGCGACACGTGACAATTTCATCACTTATTATAACATAAAAATAAAATTTATTAACGGAATAAAATGCAGGAGAAACATATATTACTTTTTAAAATTTAAAAAGTAAAGTGTTATAATAATTATAATTCATGATAAATTTTTAAAATTAATCCAAAAGAAAATGAAAGCTTGAAAAGACGACGACACCCAAGGTAAATATCAGCAATCGAGGAAGACACTCGGATGAAAACGATAAATATGAGAAGACATCACGAGAACGTGTGCATGTGTTACAGCAAAAAGAATCTTCCATTCGCACGGAGACGAATTTGAATCAACACTTGTAGCAAAAATAGAGACAAAACAAATTATACGTTTTAAAAGTTTGAAAATTTGAAAGCTATATTTTTAAAGAATAAAACTATAAGTGTTTCTTAAATACAGTCAAAATAAAAGGTAAAATTTCTCTAAAAAAAAAAAACAGGTAAAAATTCCCATATAAAAAGTAGAAATAACATAAGCCAATGGACAACAACTTTGAGATTAAATATAAAAAAAAAATAACAGGTAAAATTTCCCACATAAAAAACTAGAAATAATATAAGCCAATGGACAATAACTTTGTATTTCACTCTCACAAAAATTCCCATATAAGTTGCTTAGGAAAAATGAATAGCATAGCGATTATGGAGAAGGGAAATTTGAGTGACGTTCTTCATCAGAATTTCATTATTTGTTTGCATCAATATGGCTGACATTTAATTTCCAGATTCACGTGCAAATTTTGAATATAAATAGTACGCAAATAACTTTGAAAAATAAGAACGCATCCATTGAATAATTGTCTCAATCAATCACAAGTGGAAGGAGTGTATTAAAATTCAACTTCACATGCCCAGCAGGGATACATAAATTCAGAATAAAAAAAGAAAAAATTAAGAAACATTAAAATTTGCAGCAAATCTATGATCCTATCACGCCCTAATTTCCATCCTAATCTCAAACTTGTCTTCTAAGATAATGGCTCATTAACTTCTAAAAATCACAATCTAGCCAATAAGAAAACAAAGAATAATACTAAATGTCACTTGGCCGCCAATAACATGACGTAACCAAATCTTTTTTTTTTCTTTTGTGCATATTTTTTATTTTTATTATTTTTTTTATAACAATGCATTGCTACATTTTCAAACATTGCGTCTGCTTTGAGAAGCACCCATCATGATTTGTCTTTATCCATCTTTTACATTGTTTTTAAGCGTGCATTTGGAAGAAGGATTCATGTCATGATTCGAATCATAATTCGTAACTCGTTACAGTATTTTCTCTTATAAAAAAATATACGTAAGAAAAGAATAATTTTAAATCATAATTTTGAATCTATAAACTAAACGTCTCATAATATTTACACAATTAATCAAGAAAAAGTATACTAACATGTTACTTTGGAAAAAAGAAAAAAAAAAAAAAGAAAGTAAGAAATAAAGTAGGTCATCATAGAATTTGCTTAAGATTTTATCTCTGACTCTAGAGATCTCCTATAGGGTAGAATAGGGAAGAAAAAAATTGTTAAAACGTTATATTGGACCCGAACAATGGGGAATTGGAAATAATAACGGTTTCACATTATCTGTCTTTAATTAGTTCAGCTTATCTTAGTTATGACTTATGATCACCTCTTCAACAAATTACGAAGTAAAAAATTGTTAAAGCTACTTTTTAACTTGACTGAAGAGAAGCCAATCCCTAAAGCAATGGCATGATATCTGGGATTAACTGATTTAACGGTTTTGTTGATTGATTATAAGGAGACTCACATGCATTGCAATAACTGTCGTTTTCACACGTAAGATTTAAAGAATTTTTCAGCTGCCCAATCACCGTATTCTGTGTTTTCAAGTCATTTGATTTGAACTACGCATTTGAATATTCTTATAGGTTAAGATGATACGCTTCATCTTCTAACATAAATAGTTAGAGCTTAATGCGAAATTTTTAAAAATACCCTTTAAAATAAAATTTTTATTTTTATTTTTATCCCTTAACATTAATCAATATATTTCTATCTTTAAAATTAGAACTAGTTAAGGAGTCGAGTTTTTTAAAAGGAGTACTAGTAAGTCAAGTACTTAGACGTAAAATTTATAATTTTCTCATATTTCTTCTTATGTGGGGACCCTTGTAAGTTATAATCACTTTCTTAATTAATTGTCATGATGATTAATTACTTTACGTGGAGGGTTTTCTTTAAAAATTTGATTAAAGGTAGTTTGGAGATTTTACACTTGTAAAATTTAATTGTCCTAATTTTCATTATAAAATAAGGTCTCCATTTTCCGAGGTTAATTAAAGAGGTAGAGAAAACTACGGAGAGTGAGGTATATAATTTTTTTTTTCTGTAACTCCTTCATCATAGTGCAGCAGTTAAAAGAAAAAATAGTTTTACATTGAAGCGAATTTCTATAAATTTTGTGGGTCGAGTTTTATTGATTTATTTTTTGAGATTTTAGGGTTGTTTTTTTGGAGTGTAATTTGAGTATAATTTTTGAGTTATAACTTGAGTTGAAGTTGTAACTTGAATAAAGTTGAGTAAAGTTGAATAAAGTTGAAACTTAAAAGAACATGAACTTAAATAAAGTTAGAACTCGAGTTGTCTTTTTCTAGGGCTTGTTCTTTTGATGTTTTTGAGTTAGGTAACTTGAGTATAGATTTTGAGTTGAGTTTGAGTTATAACTTGAGTTGAAGTTGTAACTTGAGTTTGTGTTTGGTTGTTTACATTTGAGTTATGGTTTGAGATAAGAATCTTTTTTGAGTTTGTGTTTGAGTAAGTCAAAACTTAAATTTATTTTTAGATAGTATTTTAATAAAAACTCAATGCTGATGAAAAATTTTAATAGGGCATATGAGTCTAGTTTTATTTGTATTTTCGTTATCAACGCATAGAAAAAAAATCATCTCAATCAGAATTAAAACGAAAAAGTTATAGCATTTTTAATAATAGAAAAAATACTGTTCATTAACTTGAGTTCGAATTTCTGAACTCGAGTTGAAAGGGAAACTTGAACTCGAGTTTTAGTTTCAAACTCGAGTTTAAACTTAAAAGAACATGAACTCAAATAAAATTATAACTCGAGTTATTTTTTTTTAAATTTTTCACTCAAAAATTATCTCACCGAACAGGCCTTAAATTTTTTAGATAAAAGAACAACCCATTTATTTCTCTCGGTTACGTCGAATTTGGGCATTTAACTTTTCGTATATTTTGCCATATCCTCTGCCGCTTTTGGTGGCTTTTCCAGACAAGACTTTGACGTCTTCACAATATTTTTCCGCAACTTACAGAAAACATGCCTCAGACATTTCTTCTAGAGGCTTCAATGTGACAAATGATGAAGTTAAATAAGTAGTGTGATATCACGTCTTATTATTATTGGGCGCCATGACTACAAAACTTGTGAGCTATAAACAATATATAACCTCATAACACCCTGCATATGACTTGTCCAATATATAAGCGTAACACATCTTGATTCTTGGCTCAAAATGGTCTTCACATATACATGTAATAATAAATACTGATTTGGGTAATGACTCATGAGCTGTAGTGTATATATTATATACGTTATCTATGTCTAATTTTTTTAGCCTAGTTGAGGAAGCCAACTTGTTAGAAATAGATGTACAATTGAGTCAGTTTAATACTGCTGTACTCTTTTTTTTTTTTAAAGAAAATTTTGAACGCGTTTGGAACTCATTTTAAAATAATTTTATTTTTTGTATGAAAATGAAAATGAAAACGTTTTCAATCTCAGACAAAAATCATTTTTGAAAATGTGTTAGTTTTATCAAGAGATCATTTTCAGTATAAAAACCCATTAATTTATCTCTCTCTCTCTGCTTGAGAGAGGAGAAAACGAAAAATGAAAAATGACTAAAAATCGTTTTTTATTTCTCTCTCATTTTACACTAAACCAAAAAATCGTTTTTATTTTCGTTTTTTATCTTTATTGCGCCAGACACAATTTTGAAAACGTTTTTATTTTTTCTTTCTCGAAAAACGTAAAAAAATTAAGATCAATTCTAAACACGACTTTTATTTTACTTTTGCCAACATAAGTTAAAAGCTGTTAAAAGTTAAAAAAAAAAATTAGCTTCTCAAAATTGCTACAATAAGTGGTTAAATTCATATCCTACAATGGAAGATTTTAAAAGTAATTGCATACTTTTTTTTTGTTTTAATGTGCAATATTGATTAGATACCCTGCTATAAAAAGCTAATATTTAAGAATTGCAATTGTAAAACCGAACTGACCTCCATGAAGAATCACGTGCCTAATTCTCTGGTTTAGAAGATGGTGATTAACTTCCTAAACCGTTGTTACTTTATTACTCCTTTAACACTTGCAAATATTCTGCCCATGTTGCAGATATATAAAAGAACCAGGATCATTGCTTGCTATTAGTGCTCTATCCAAGATATAACAAGCGCCAGGATTATCAATGATTGTTCTGATTATTTTGCACATTCGTTTACATTAGAGTCTAAGTTGAGAAAATCCAGTTGGATTATTGAATATTTGAGAGTAAATTAACAAGAGAAAATCGGTGTTTGATGCGAAATCTCATATCATTATCAGCGCAATAAAATCGCATCAAGTTTCCTAGCTAGATGGCGGATCATCTACGTTTTCCCAAATTGAGTTTTTTTTTTTCCCTAAGCAAACTTTACAAGGAATGTCATGAGAGTAATCTAATTTATCTAATATATAAAAAAAGAAAATGAAAATAATAATCATAAACCGGAAAAAGAGTCAAAACAAAGGAAAGATATACATTCCTTGTCTTTACTAAACTGTATAGCTCATGTATGCACAGTGCAAGGCCTCTCTTACCTATATAAACATAATGTATGTTCATCAATATTAGCCACAACACAACAAACACACTCATTTCTTAATTCTTCTCCATAACTCTCTCTCTCTCTCTCTCTCTCTCTCTCATAAAGATGGGTACGTTAAAACTAAAAAGCCTTTCATTCAACATATTTCTCATTGCGTTGTTAGTTTGTCCTTTTTCCATAAGAACTTGCCATGCTAGACAAGGGAAACAGTACTGGCCGATGCCAAACAAGTACTTCCCTACGTCGATGAACAACTACAACTTTGCACCGGAAAAGATCAGCGGCGATAACTCTGCCATTTTCAATGTGTTGGACTATGGTGCCAAGGGCGACGGACGAGCAGACGACACGAAGGTCAGCAAATCAAAACGCTTGTTTTAATCCCTTTCCTATTAAGCTTACATGTCAGTACAGTACGAAAGTATACTTCTCTTGTTTTGTATTATCATTTTATTGCAAAACCAAAGTACGTGTTTAATCACATGTACATGTGTTGGAAATGGAAAGTTAATCTCGTACATTTCTGTTTTTTCTGTTTTCTGGTGTACTCGTTAGCCAAATTCATCTTTCAGTTCCGGTTTTACACCAACTTTTTAGGCATACCAGTCTCTCAATCCACTATTATGCTTTTGGCTTCTATCCCCATCGTGAGCAGCACTTCAGAAGTTGACTGGGCCCGGATTAGAAAAAATGGCTTATGCTGCCAAATTTCTAAATGCCCACTTGAAGTTTATAGTCAACCGAGAAAATAAAATGCTTAAAAAATTGAATAAGTAAGGTGGCCCCGCAACGTAACGTGAGGCTGTGAGACTCACTTTTTATTAGTTACAGTGCTTAATTAATTAATTCTAAATGTCCTTCCGTTGAAGAATTCGAGCCTCCTCTACAAACACAATTACCAGAGTGTTGTCTTTTGTGGGTGTTGTTATTGTCGTTTACTGCTCTATAGCGGCTGATCAATGCAAATGATAGGCCTTTGAAGCAGCATGGGAAGCGGCTTGCAAAGTGAAGGCATCAACAATAACTGTTCCATCCGGGTCTGTGTTCCTTGTCAAGCCAATCTCTTTCTCTGGTTCTGGTTGTCAGCCTGATATTGTATTTCAGGTGAGTCACAAATCCTTAGACACAACTAAACTGCTATTTTCTAATGACCAACAATACTAAACCATCAATGATATTTTGCAGTTGGATGGCAAAATTATAGCTCCAACAGACTCAGGGTCATGGGGTTCAGGTCTTCTACAATGGATTGAGTTCGCAAAGCATGACGGAATTACAATCAAAGGCAAAGGGATTATTGATGGACAAGGTTCAGTATGGTGGAATGACTCGCCTACATACTATCCTACAGATGACTTTACATATAACAGTTCCGAGGATTTGGTATTTGTCCACATTATGCCATTGTTTTTTCCTTTTTTGTTTTTTTTTTCTTTTCTTTCTTTTTTCAACGTTTTAAATAGTCATTACTTGGAGATAGTCCTCTAGCAGAACTAACCAAACATTATCTTTCCCTAAAAATATTGTTTAGCAGCAGACAGAGAGTAACAGCGGGAAATTGCCAAACACCAAACCGACGGTAACGATCACCTCGCCTGAAAGCTTATCATTAAAAAAAAAATAATAATAATAAAAAATAAAAAAAAACTGAAAGTAGAAATATAAATAGGTGAGTGGGGATGTATGTTTTTATGCACAGGCCCTCAGGTTCTATGGAAGTAATGGTGTGACGGTCACTGGGATAACGATTCAGAACAGTCCTCAGACCCACCTCAAATTCGACGATTGCACAAATGTTCAGGTTTTCAGCGTTGGTGTATCATCACCTGAAAGCAGCCCCAACACAGACGGAATCCACCTACAGAACTCCCAAGACGTGGTCATCTATAACAGCAATCTTGCTTGTGGTAATTTTTCTTTGTAGCAGAAATTTGGTTTTGAGTGAAAAGCACTAAACTAAGGCTTGAATTCACAAAAATGATGGAATCAAGGTGACTTTGAATTTCATCAAAATCTTCTACTCCTAACTGCCTTCTGCAGGAGATGACTGCGTATCTATACAAACTGGGTGCTCAAACGTATACATACACAATGTCAACTGTGGACCTGGACATGGAATCAGCATTGGAAGTCTGGGGAAGGATAACACCAGAGCATGTGTTTCGAATATCACCGTCCGAGATGTCAAAATACAAAATACCTTAACTGGAGTCAGAATTAAAACGTGGCAGGTACAAATGTCCTGTTCTCTACCTATTATTTCCCCATCTCACTTGAGTGTTTGATTGTTGTGTTTTAATGCTTTACTCTTTATGCATCTAAGTCTTTGATTGTGGTTTTCCACTGCAGGGAGGGTCAGGCTCAGTGCAAAATGTTATGTTCTCCAACATCCAAGTTTCTGAAGTAAAAACTCCAATAATGATAGACCAATTCTACTGTGACAAGAGCAAGTGTGCAAACGAAAGCTCAGCTGTGGCAGTGTCGGGCATAAATTACATAAATGTTAAAGGAACTTACACAGAGAAACCTGTTCATTTTGCCTGCAGCGATAGCTTGCCTTGCACTGGCGTGTCTCTAAACACCATACAGCTAAATTCCGTCCAAGAAAGCGAACACCTGTCTGGTCCTTTCTGTTGGGAGGCATATGGAGAGCTGGAGACTGCAACTGTCCCTCCAATTGACTGCTTGAAGACAGGCAAACCTTCGGGTGCCACAGTGCAGTCTAAGAGTGATTATTGCTGAGCTGAGCTTAGCTAAATTAGACTGGATATCTCATGCAAAAGGAACCAATACGTGTAATGATAATAGCAGTAGACTTCTTGTATTCTACTCAGATACTTTTTCTTTGGGGTGGAAATACAATGCATCTTGCTTTTAAATTAAACATGGTTATGTGTATTGAAAGGAGGAATACATAATACAATATTAACAAAATAATAAATGCAGCAATCTTCCCAGTTTAGGCACGCAAAGCAACAGTCAATTTGAATCTGAACCATCTATTATTGATCTACTCAATAATAAATTGGAGATTGGAAGTATACATTTTAGGAATTCAACATGTGTATGCACGAGTAATAACTTCTAAAATTCGTACAGCTAAGCTGTAGAAAGGAAAGGGACATTGTGTAGTAATGCTGTGTCAAGAAATTGTACAGCTTTCTTCGGCTGAAGAAGATTCTCCTACTCTTCCAATAACTATGCAGGGTCCAGGTGAAGCAGCCATGATCTCCAGCATTACAGGAAAAATATGGTTTGCTAAAGGTGCGGAGCATCATCTGCGGCCAACTCTTCCAAGACCAAGGAAATTATTAAAACCTACGGAGAATGATTTGACAATTGATAAAACCAATCTAAACCCCATCAAAAACATACAACTGAGGCTAATCTTTGGCCTGGTGCCTAATATCCTGGATTCAGCATGGACAAAAGATTAATATAATGAACAATATTAGTAATTAGAAAATTTTGAAATTTAGAAGTAAACCTGATATTTCCATGGAAACACTATCATGATGATTTTCCAAAACCAACAGCAACCTTTTTCTTTTTGCGGGTTTCATCGATCCTTTCAGGACTTGGAAATCCTGTCTTATCCTCGTACTTCTTTTCTAAGGACTGTTATCATTAGAGAATAAAGCAAATTAATACTTTCCTATTGTAATTAGTGTGAGAGTATTTTCCATCCCATCCACAGACGTAGCTTCCAACAAAAACAGAAGATAAGTTTAATACATCATTGTGGAAGACACTACTGGATGGAGAAGGAAAAATTATCTTGTGGATCTAGAAAACATGCACCAACAAAAATGCCTACGCACCTGTAACTGCGCACGTATACCATCAAGAACTCCTTCAGTCATTCTATCAAAGAAAAGTACACCCTGCAAACATGGTTGCCATAGGAAAATAAAACTATGGGTGAACGACTGCGAGAACTGGACCTTACAAGATTTAACTAATTTACTTAAACATAACAAATTTCAACTCTTGAAGCTTTGTCCACTCTTTTTATGTATGTAAAACATGTGACGCTTCTATCTTCGGAGGGAAGGAGAAGATTTGAAGAAACATATTGGAACATGAGATGCTGCTTGATGACGGGTATTTCTACCAACAAATCAAGTACTTTTAAGCTTGAATATTTGTAAGTTTTCAAGCATTGTTGTTAGTTTAATGTCTTTTGTATGCTTTTTATAGGAATTAGGAATAAATGCTTGGATGATTTTGCATGAAGAAAAGAAGAATATTTGCCCAACTTGTGAATCAATGGCAAGAGGAGGCGAGAGAAGATTTTAAGGCACAAAAGAGGAGGCTTTGGAATGCAAGAAAGCGGGCTACAACGCACCTTTTTGGGCTACAACGCGCAAAGGAAAGCAAGAAGACCAGAGAGCAAGAAAGCGCTGCAGCGCGCCCAGAGACCTGGCCGCGCGCTGCAGCGCGCCCAGAGACCTGGCCGCGCGCTGCAGCGCGCCCAGACCCCTGGACGCGCGCTGCAGCGCGCCCAAAGTGCCCAGGGAGGAGTCCCGCGCGCTGCAGTGCGGCCAAAGGCGCTCGCCTCAGTTTCCAGCAGTGAGTTTTGTTTCCAAAAATGCGCGCTGCAGCGCGTTTTCACGCAGGCTGCAGCGCGCGTATGAATCCCTAGCTCCGAAACTGAGTAGTATAAAAGGAAAGAGATGCCACTTGAGAAGGGGAGCCCGGAAAACTGAAGAAAACATCAAAAGGAGGCCGAAATCCTTCATCTTGGAGGTCCTTGGAAGCTCTTCAATGGATTTTGGGTTTTATCTTCTTTCATCTATTTTTCCATATTGAGCTAGACATTAAATCTAGGACTTGATGTAGTTTTATTTGAACTATGTTTTGAATATTTTGTTAATTGTTAATTTAATTTCGTTTTCAATTCATGTATGTTTCTCTATGCTTAATGCTTCTAATTTATTTGGCCAATGAGTTAGATGATTTTTAGATTGCGAATTTGATGCTCGGGAGAGATTGAGTTCTTTAACTAGATTTGAGAAACATAGTCTAGGTTGTTGTGAGACCGGGAGGAGATCAACGGTCAGATAATCAAATTAGGATTTAGGTCGCTGTGAGGCCGGGAGGCGATCAATATTCCTATTTTCTAATTCTAAAGGCGAAGCTTAATTTGTGTTTAAATATTCATTTCGAATAGGGATATTGTTTTGGGTATTTAAATATAGTTCCTTGTGAGGCACTCGGGAGAGGTTGCGAGGTGACATTAGAGCCTTGATTAATGAATTGAACGGAATTGATTAGCGATTACATAATAGGATGAACATAGGAATAATAAAGTGAAATCAAGTCCCTAGACCATTTGTGTATAGATACTATATTTCTATTCTTATATTTATTTTGTTTTTGTTCATAATTATCATTTTATTAGGTTGCCTAGATAAAGTTAAGTTACGATAATTGCGGTACTTAACGGCAATTCTAAACCCAATCCGGAGACGATACTCACTCACCCTATACTCAAAACTTGACACCGTACGCTTGCGGAATTAAATCTATAAAAATATTACGCATCATTGCTACTTGCCTTAAATCTGTAACTTACCTACTGATGAAATACAAAGGGTAATTCTTCATTAAGAAAGCGATAATATACTGAATAAGAAAATGCTGGATAGAAACCTGCAAATGGTCAAACTCATGTTGGAAAACCCGTGCAGGAAGACCAGATAAGTTGACTGTAAACCTTGCACCATTAACATCCCGTGCATCAATCTTTACAGATTCTGGTCTCTGCAAACAGAAAAAAACCATGTCATGATAAAATAAACAGCCAAAAGAGGCATCACAGCCAAGAATTTTCCAGACCAAAAAATATTATCAGGTATTATGTTTCTAAAAAGCAAATCAACAGCGAAGTGAAATATCTTCAATTTAGACGTAACCGAATCAAGTTTAAACATTGGATTAGAATACCAACTTGAAAGGAGAAAGTATGAATATAATCATAGAACTAGTATTATAAGTACCTGAACGTCAGCATAAATGCCCGGGAAGGACAAGCAACCTTCATTAAAAAGCACCATTTTCTTCGAATATCTGCTGACTCTTGGGTTTACAAGAACAATTTCCTCTCCAACGCCACGTTCACCAGCAGGGTTAAGCACCATAAGTTGAACATTCATTCCTACTTGGGGAGCCGAAAGCCCAATGCCATCAGTTCTGCGGAAAACAAGTATTGTTCACACTCCTGTGGATATTTAAAGTTTCTTCATAAGCAAAAATAAATTTAAAAAAAAAAAACGAATTTGGAAAATTCGAATGGGTCATAGTGAAATCAAATTTTTTTTTTTGAAGAAAAGAAACAGAACCCAATAAAGCAGTAAACTTCGGTAGACTAAAACTCACTTGTACATTACGTCGAACATTTCGTGGACTAATTTCTTCAGATTATCGTCGAAGGAATCAATCCGCTTGTTCTTCGCTCTCAGTATAGGGTCCGGGTATACCACGATTTTGAGTGGCGGCTCAAATTGAAGATCAGCAGCTGAAAATGCAAATATCCATGGAAACAAAAAGAACGAAACTTGAATGCAAGTGAAGAATTTATAAGCAGAAATTGATGAGAAACTTGGAAGCACGAATGGCTGTTTGAGCTTACGAGAAGCGACTTCGTCTTCTTTGAGGGAAGAGCCCCGCCTGGCCTGCGCAACGACCGGGACCAGTGGAGCACCGGGCATGGAGGCGAACCGGCCGGTCGAGGGTGAACCGGTGAAGCTACGTGAAATGGCGGGAAAGCTCAACCGGCGAAAGGAAGAGGAGGAGGAGAAGAAGGCAAACGGTGAGAAAATTGGGTGGAGCCGAGCCAAGCAATCCATGCCCACACAAAAATGGCGGTTTTGTGTACTGTTTCTGTGTGTGTCAAAGTCAATTACTGTAAATATCGGAAAAATGTACAAGATGATTTTTGTATTTTTTATTTTTAGAAAGAGAGAACTGCAATAACATCCTCAATTATGTCGATATTAATAGGAACACCTCGTTGACTAAAGAATATTAAACTCAACACCCTCCGATGATCTCATCATAATTTCAACAATTATGTATGGAATAGAAAGACTAAAAAGCCCGTATAATCATAGCCATTAGTTTGAAGTAGAGGTTAAGTTTGGTCTGTCCGGTTGCGGCCTAAATGAAATTTTCGGGTCGAGCTGGACCAACCCTAAAAGAGGTGACCCAGCCCGGCCCTAAGTTCAAAAAGTTTAGGGTCACGGCCTGGTCCAACTCGAAATTTTATAAGGTATTTCAAAATATTTTTAAATATAATGTTTGAACTAGGTCGGTCCGACCCTAAAAGAGAGAAGGTCGATCTAGCCTAAAGCCCAAAAAAATTAAGGCTAGACTAGGCCAGGCTCGGGCTAACAGTGGCATGCCTATACAACAATCCATCCCTACACTTGCCACACTAGAGTCCAACTTATGTGTGTCTGTATGAAGAAAATTTTATTTTCATCTCCTAATTTTGCAACAGAAAATATAATAACCCATTTAGTTCGCTGATTCGAGTTTTTAATTCGAGTTGATATGTGACTTTATGTGAGAACTTTTTACTGTAGTAAAAAAATTATATGTTATTGTTTATGAGAGTTTTTTACCGTAATAAAATTTGAATTCTAAACTCGAATTGGTGAAATGAACGGGACCTTAAAGTTTCATCTTCAATTATTCTGAAGGAGCTTAACATGAGTACTGCTTCTTCACAATCGGAACATGAATAACATCCACGAATTGGTCGAACACTGTAGTTAAGCAAGCTCTTACTAGTGTAAAAGTCCTATTAGTCAATAATAATAATAAAGTCATAAATTATCATTTGGTGTCTTTGCTTTAGAAACTCGGATCTTTAAATATTGTCTATGAAGCGAAAGTCTAATGTTTCTCCTATATTTTCCATGATCAAGGACGTGGTTGAGAACTTTTTTTCAACAACTTTCAGTGTTCTTTAATTTACAATAACAAAAGAAGGGTACAAAAGACCTTCGAATCTTTTTAACTTAATATGATGTTGAACGCCTAATTATTACCGTTCGGTTTGCTAATTCGAGTTTTTAATTTGAGTTAAAGTGTGATGTTGTGTAAGAGTTTTTTACTGTAGTAAAAAAGTTAGATGTAACTGTTTCTGAGAGCTTTTACTGTAGCAAAACTCGAATTCTAAACTCGAATCAGCGAAATGAACGGAACCTATATACATCCGATCCTGTTATTTGAGCTAATTAATCCCGCGCCTTTCCTTGCTGCATGCAATCTCATTAACAGGCTTCCAATGCCAACTCTTCATCACAAGTCCCCCTTTAAGAAATTAACCTCAAGAATCACTTTTCCTTTGTTTCAAATACAGTTATCTGAAAGTTCAACGCCTAAAACCAAAAGGCTAGAAAAATAAAAAGACCGAAGTATAAGGGCATATAAGCAAGATCGATAAATCGAAATAAACAACACTCATTTCCACGAAAATTCACGGTCCAGATTCCACGGCCGTCCTTTTATACACCACTTAAACGACGCCGTTTCCGTAAATGCACTGCACCAATCCGATTTTTTCTGACGAGAAGAGAGAAAAAAAAATAGGGGACTTAAAAAATCGTTTGCTTCGTCTCATTTCTCTTCCTCTTTGATCCTTCTTTCTCTGGTGAGACCCTTTTTCTCCTTTCCATATTCCTCTCTCTAAAATCCCTAATTATTTTCATTTTCTGAATCCAATTTCTCCTCAGATCTCTTCGGATCTTTTCCTGTAGATTATCTAACTATCCTTTGTTTTGAATTATATGTTTTTATTTTTGTTTTCTCTCAATTACTTGTGTTTTTCTGGATAATCTCCTCGTATTTGTTTGATTTCGATTTGCAATTTCTAATTTTCATTCTTGATGTTTGTAATGATTTAAATATGATCTGATTAAGGTTTCTATCGCTCGTTTCATCCTATGATTCAAATTTATATCGCTTATGATGATCTATCTGCCCGATCGTTAAACGATTAGGGTTTCGTTTTTCAACTTTGTTAATGGAGATTTGACATTTTTTTATGTTCAGACTCTGGTTTTTCCGATTGGATTTCGTTAATTTGATGCTTTCTTTTTCTGTTTGTAATTTGATCTTTTTGTATTATTGGTTGTTTGTAATCTTGCTAACGTTTCAGAGTTAATCTGATTTGTAGATAGCAAGAGCGGAGAGCGAAGGAAGGGAAAACAAAAGATTCAGAAATGGGGTTGACGTTCACGAAGCTCTTCAGCAGGCTTTTCGCCAAGAAAGAAATGAGGATTTTGATGGTGGGTCTTGATGCGGCCGGTAAGACCACCATCTTGTACAAGTTAAAGCTTGGAGAAATTGTCACCACCATCCCCACCATCGGTGAGCCTCAATTCTTAGATTCTCTCTTTCTCTTGAGTTTATGAATATCATTCCCATTTTCCGATCGATTAAAGATTTGTAGTACATACTTGTTCAGTTGTTTGTAATAGAAAATGATGTGTTGGGAATTAAACGTACTAATTATTTAGTACCAAGAGCAACAAAATCGAAGAAACAAACACGCATGATTTGTAGTAGTTCACCTTTAATGTGATAGTTTCATCTACTTTCAACAACTGTAGAATTTCACTATAATGAAGAAGATTAGAAGATAAATCACACACCTAATGTCTCTCAGAGTCTGTGTTTTCTCTTATCTCTCTGATAACTCTGAAATTGGCAACCCTCAATATAAGTGAAATTCGGGCAACCAAAATTTTAAGTGTGACTTCCTGAAGTCATATCCTTGGTAAAAATTTGGTCTGTGAGCTCCCCATCAAGAGGGGGGATTCCGTCCTCTTTCCAACCCCATGAGGACCTTACTATGAAGGCTGATCCGTGTGCTAACTCTCCGTCCCCTTTCCAACCCCACGAGGACCTTACTGTGAAGGCTGATCCGTGTGCTAACTCTTCGTCAAGGCAATAACCAGGCTCTACACCCTCAACAATAAGATTATAGCTTAGATGGCGATTTTTGTTAGTGCTTTGAGATATCATGCTGAACGGAGCTTTTCTTGCAGGATTTAACGTGGAGACTGTGGAATATAAGAATATCAGCTTCACTGTTTGGGATGTTGGGGGTCAGGACAAGGTACGTCTCTCTCTCTTGTGTATGTGGATGTGAAAGGTAATTGCAGTTTGCGGTCTCATTTTGTGTCTTCAAGTCGCTGTCTTTTATCGAACTTTGGTTTTAGTGCTTAGATATGTTGGTTGTGTTCCTTTCATTTCATTGGAAAACCTAGTAAATATGTTCAAAACAATTTTATTGTTTTGGGTCAGGTATATATTCCACATGTGTGAGAGCAGCCAGTACATGAAATCTAGAAGTGTCAGTAGCATAGCATATAGATTTCTCCGTCAGAAACAATTGAAATATATGATCTGTTGTAACATACATCTTCACCTCGTGAAGTCATTATTCCTTTCTAAATATAGAACTTTCATATAATAGCAGTGATGCTGATTTCTGTTTCTCCCATGGTTTTAAAAAGTTCCCAAGGCGTACGCCTCGGGACGCGTCTCGTGTCGAGGCGAGGAGAAACAGCCTCAAAGCTTACCCTTTGAGGGGTAGGAGGTGAGGCACACGCCTTTGAGCTGCGCCTCAAGCGGTGGTCAAGGCGTGCGCCTCTTTTGTTCGTCGGCTGTTGATGCTGAGGAAGGAGAGAGATGAAGATTTTTGTGATTTAGTTTTGTTCGGGAGGGGGAAGAGAGGGAGTGAGAGAGAGAGCGCTGCTGCTAAGGTTTTTTGGGTGGTTTTGGCGGCTCTGTGGAGAAAGAAAAGTTTAGGGTTGCTCTAAGAGAGAGAGAGAGACTTGGGCTAAGTTAGGGTTGCTCTGAGAGAGAGAGACTTGGGCCAAATATCAGTTGGGCCCAAAATATTAACAGCCCAAATTTAATACACCCTTTCAAGTCATTAAAAAAAAAAAAAAAAAACCCTATAGCAGCATCTTTTTCACGGTCTTTCCCTCTCATCTCTCCTTCTTTGCATTAACAACCAGACCAGCCGCATAAGAAAAAAAAAAGATTATTGAGTTTTTTTTACGCATCTAGCAGTGAAATAAACTTGTCTTTTTGTGGATTGAGTGGTCTTGTTTCTAATGATTATTGAGTATGAATTTAGTTTTTCATTACTATTATTATTATTATTTTATTATTTTCTTGACATTTTTTGAGACTTACGCCTCGAGGCAAAACGCCTCAAGGCCCGATTCCGCCTTTTGAAACCTTGGTTTCTCTCCATAAGAAACAATTTAATTATTTGTCATCTGTTGTAATGTACATCTTCATCTTGTGAAGATATTTTTCTTTCTGAACTTTATTTTAAGTTCTGTATGTAAGAAGCCAGTAACTGATGCATTTCTTTCTGATATAGATCCGCCCACTTTGGAGGCACTACTTCCAGAACACTCAGGGCCTTATTTTTGTGGTTGATAGCAATGATAGGGATCGTATTGTTGAGGCAAGAGATGAATTGCACAGGATGTTGAACGAGGTAGTTAATGCTTATTTATCCTTATTGTCAGTGTGATTGTTATGTCTTATATATATATATATATATATATATATATATATATTGGATATCATTAAAGCGGAGATGTTATGCTTGGGTGCCTATGTTTTACTTGTTTCTTTTTTACTTGAATATGTGCAACTCTTATAATTTTTATTTCTTTGGATTCGTCGATTCGTCACTGAGTTGCATGCTATCGTTTCCATTCTTTTTAGTAATAATGTTTTGATTTGAATGTTAATTGATCCTCAGGATGAACTTAGAGATGCTGTTTTGCTCGTCTTTGCCAACAAACAAGATCTTCCAAATGCAATGAATGCTGCAGAAATAACTGACAAGCTTGGTCTTCATTCTCTCCGTCAACGCCACTGGTAAATTTTTTCTCTGGCATTTGCTATGCAATTATCTTTTCATTTGAGGAGATGTGGTGAATGTGGCATGAGGTATATTATTCCACATCTGCGTGTTAGCTCAGTGGCTGACCAAGAGAGTACACACAGATTCAGAAAACAAATTGGCATTTCACCCATAACTATTCCACACCTGCGTGTTGCAATGTTCAGTGCTTTCTCGGATACTTTTGAGTACAGATGTTTTGTGACCCAGATAGTAACTTGAAATTATTGGCAATTGGATATGTGTACAAACATACAGAACAAGATTACACTATTGCACCTCTTTTACACAAAAATCTATAGCTCGTATTTTCGCTGATATCTGGTTTCCATTTTTTCAGGTACATCCAGAGCACATGTGCAACCTCCGGAGAAGGTCTGTACGAGGGGTTGGAGTGGCTTTCGAATAACATTGCTAGCAAGGCAAGTTCGCTAACATGATTTTTTATTTCAGTTCTGCTTGTTGGGTTACAGAATGGTTCCTATATTATGTTCCAAAACAAATGCAAAATCAATTGACAATTAGGTCTATTGTTTTAGACCTAATTGAAACCTCAAATCGGTTCCTGATAAGCATCTCTCCGTCTTTACAGGCATGAGGGTGTTCGAGGATTTTCGTGTTTTGTGGGTGACAACTTCAGGAAGGATAGTTTTCTTAATTAAGTGAAATATTGTAATAGCAGACTGTTTGGCTAGAACTTTTGAGTTTGATATGTAATTCGGGTTTGCAAAGTCGCCACCTTAGCTATACCTTTTACTTTTTAATTGTAATCAGAGCTGCTATGATTTTTATAATCGAATTTAGTATGGCCCGTGTTCAAGTTATATCTTCTTTGCTCTGCGTATTGCTTGGTTGAACTTCAAATCTTTGGGCGACGCTGTAGATTTCGTCTTATAGACGTTTTGTGGCTGTTTCTCCTGTTATCAACTCATTCCCATGCCCAAAGGAAATTTTGTTTAAAGATTTTTAATATCACATTCTAGTGTATGTGGATCTATCAAACATTTATCACCTCAAGTTTGTAATGTTCATTTATCACCAGGACTATGGGACTTGAAGAATGTCCCTCGCCTTCCTTAAATACTATTAAATTCATAGCTTTTTCCTCTTTTCAAAATCAAATTCAGAAGGGCATTTTAGGTTCGGTCGGTTTTATTTTTGATCTCATTGGTTGATTGAAACTGAAAGTTTAACCAAACCGATTGGGATTGAAAATTTAGGGGGAAAAGAGATTAATACCTTTTCAAGGTGTATAATTTTAGATTTTTGTCCTTGATTTTTTATTATTGTTTTAGTCAAATAACTATAATAGTTGAAAGGGTATTAATAAAAAATAAATGGTAAAAATTAAAGGCTCGTTTCGTAAAGGGATTCGTTCCCTGATTCGAATCATGATTCGTGGTTTGTTACAGTATTTTCTCTCACAAAAAATACACGTAAATTAAAAATGATTCTAATCACATGATTCTAATCCATAAACCAAACGGTATTTAAGATTTATGTCCTCTTAAGTGAAAGTTTAGTAATTTTCTCAAAAATTGTTTTTAATATTTCCATTGATGCAATAGTTGGTTTGGTTGGGATCAATCGGTTTAGGCCTCTAGTTTTAGGTCCGTGATAGCAGGTCCACTAAGTCTTTTTTAGCGTTACTTTTTTAAGTATCTCACATATTAAAGGTACTCATTTTAAAAAACTCTATCCTTACTAATTTTAGCCTAAAAAATAAAAATATATGAGTTAATATAAATGAGCTCTATTTCAAGGGGTATTTTAAAAATTGTCCCTTGTCTTTTGCTTTTGGTTTTGAAAAAAATTACATAGTATGTCATCACAAATCTATATTAATGCCATCTAGTGTCTCGGTTTTTCTTTTTTTATTAATTTCAATATTCTATCAAAATACTCTTCAAAAATTGGAATTAAATAGACCCGGTCATCTTTATAGAAAATAAAACATAATTTGGTAGGATATTTAATATTCTATTGAAATTATTTCTGATAAATTAAGTGGCATAAATGTTAAATTTATACTATTAGTTGCCATAAATGTAAAAATGACATTTTTTGAGTGATATTTTTATATTTCCCTCGTTGTTTTTTTTATGAGGTTTTTTTTTTTTTTTTTTGGTGTGTTTAAGCAATGTATTTAGGGGGAAAAAGATACATTACTTTGCCTATATCTTGCTTTTGATTTTTTTATACAGGTAATTGTTACATAAAAAAGGTTAAGTTTTCATTACTTCTAATCGGTGAAATACAAACATAGATTTATTGGCATGCTAAATAATTGATCAAATGTCCACACTAACCGTGCATTATGTTTGGTAGGAGAGAGGGATGGGGGAGGAAGAGCTCGAATCTCTTATTTGGTTAGAGAGAGATGAGAGGTAGAGAAGTGTGTTCTTCTTCATGGCCCACCAAATTGGATTCTATTGATGGAAGGATTCAAACAATCTATTCACTTTTAGTTTAAAAGACTATTTTACTCTATGATTAAATTATTAACAAAAAATTTAAATAGACAATATAGTAATTTAACAAAGAACTGTCATTTATCCTTTCAACTCACCCTCCATCCTACTAAACAATACGAAGGATTGTTACAATTCTCTCTATTTTTTCTACTCCTCATCCATTTAACTCTCTCTATTCTTCTTACTCTGAATCCCTCCAACCAAACGGAATCTTAATCTTTTCTATTAACATTTGGGTGAATTGTAAGAAGTGAATAAGATATCATCTATCCTAGAGCAAAACGTTCAAAAAAAAAAAAAAAAAAAAGGCCAAAGAAAATCAAGGATATTTGGTTTTCCCGCAACATAAGAATTGGGTACCTAAATTAGAGCAATTCTACAGAGTGTGATCAAATTCTCAGCCACTTGTATATTCCTGATTTGCTTATTAATTATTGTTATTATCACACAAAACTCAATAAAACATGTTCTTGTTTGTGTTCCAGCTTCATAAGGATTGCTATTCAATTGATATTTTTTAATCATGAAATTAATTGAACATATAGACGCACCGTCACTCACGTGGGATCAGATTCAAATGGCCCAGTCCACCGTGGGAGTTGAGCAATTTGCTTCCCATGCCATGCATGCCAGTTGTAATAGTTCTCTTTTGTATTGCTAAGTACAAGCATTTATCTTCAATTCCATAGCACTATTAAGGGGGTTTGGTTTTGTGGCTTTTCTTTGTTGAACCCAGCTTAATCTTCCTTTTATATCAATTATCAACCGCCTAATAATTATAGGTACTGTATATGTGTCTGGGTTTAACTTTAAACCCAATTTTTTCCCTAAATTTTTTTTTGGAATTAATTAACACAATTACATATAAATTCCACATGGAAATGTTCCTAATTGGAAATTTGTGTTTATCAAAATGAATGGGAAGTATATTAATAGTAACGGCACACAAAGAACTTGTAATAGCAGAAAACACAAAATAATAATAATAAATAATTAAATAAATAAATTTTGTGTCGGATAATTAGATGCAGCGTATACGTATATAGGTAAAGTCTTTCAAAGGATTAATTGAGCTAACATATAATACATATCTAGCTATAGATATAGTGTATCTAATTTTAGCATTGCTTTTGTTTAGCCATACCATACGCAAGAGTGTCAAATGAGAAATTTGTTATTGGATATGGGAAACAAGGAATAAGAAGGCCTTCCTAATATAGTAATAACAGGAATGGTTAATTAAGACCATTTATTCCTAATCCAGCCAATCTTATGTATAATAATCTCATGTAAATTTTAATTTATGTGGAACAAGTTAAACACTCGAATCTAGTTACAATGATATAATTTGTTAAAGGAGATAATTATAAAAGATTTTTTTATATATATATATAAACCAAAATGATATACAACATATCATAGATTAGCGAGTGGTGTTTCTTTGTGCAGTGCATTTGCTGTATTTCATGCACGCCTTAGAACATGATATTTTCCATATTAGTGGAAGCATTACCGTTACAAAAGTACAACATTACTGTATTCATCTTGGCAAATTAGGTTAAACATGACTTATTGCATATATAATAATATCTACATATGGAATTAATTGAGCGGGAGTTCATTCTGATGATATGTACCCTGATTAAGTTAATTACCGACTAAATAAAACGTTTATTTATTCACAAATGAAAAGAAGTTGGAAGTGATCACCAAGACCAATTCAAAAACAAAATAAGAAAAGAACATTAACATCATTCTCTACTTTCAATTTTCGGGGGGAGAGAGAGAGAGAGAGAGAGAGAGAAGAATGTTAAGCATCTATAACGTCTTAGCTACGACAGCCATTTTTTTTTTTTTTTTGGTAATTTTGGATATTTTCTTAAGTAGTATATTAATTAATTAGCAGTAGAAACTGGTATATTAATAATCTACACATTCGGTATACTATACTGTTTTATGTAATATAACGTTATTTTTTTTCAAGCATACATATATATATGCAAAGTTGTACTCGTGTGTAACGTTATTAATTAACACAAGTACACCTTTGCATATGCTTAATTGTCAGTTACCATACGAATTGTCAGATCCTAGCTAATTTCTAATTGATTGATTTATTATTAATATCTCTTTCTCTCAGCAAAAAAAAAAAAAAAAAAAAAAAAAAAAAAAAAAAGAGAGAAGATACATATATCTTGAAGTTCTTTGAACAATCTATGTCCGCTTTTGATCCAAAATTATTTATACTATCAAGCGACAAGTCGTAGCTCTAAGAGTACATACTATAATTGCATCATGACAACAGCCTTGGTTGGTAATTAATATACAGTTGAATTAGATTTGGTTTATACATATATAAGCTAAGATTAGCGCATATAAACAAACCAAGCAGTACGATCCTGATCAAATTATTCGAAATATTGTTCCATATATATAAGAATTTTTCCAATTAAAAGGCAAATTCTTTTTCGCGCGCCCTCTGGAAAAGAAAACAAAAATTATATGAACTTACTATTATTGCGTGTTGTTTTTTGTTTTTAGTTTAAAAGTTAAAAGATTTGGCCATGTGATATGATTATTTATCTCCCTTCTCTTATGCAATCAAGAAATGAAAGTACATGTTAAGAAAGGCATGCACCTTTGAAATTGATCACATCATGTTGGTCATAGTCTATTGAGCCTGTTATTATGGATAAGGATACCAAAAATACTAATGAATTCTTTTATTTTCCTCTTGAAAAACATTAATACTGTTAATTATTAGTGTATTAATGCCCATAGCTGCCTAATATAGAATTGAACACATATGTCCCCTTATTTATGTCTCTTTACATGTCACCCAATAAGATTAAGCGACGTAAATTGAAATATTTTTACAGGTCATAACTTTTTAATTGATGCAATATGAGAATTTAATTAACCTGACATAATATTATTAGAGAGACATGAAAGTGAATATGAATAAAGAGATACAAAAGATCGGTTCCCCTAATATCGTCTCACTCTCACTTTTTTTTTTCTTTTTTCCCCTAAGACCATTTACTTTTAATTTCAAAATTAACTGTCATGAGTTCTCCCTTTAATAATGTTTTCTTATCGTTCCTTAATTAGTTAAAAAAACCCCATTTAACATTTTTTTTTGTGCTAATAAAATGGGGACCATTCTATTGCAGCCTTATATAATTTCTCAACCATGCACATGCATGATTTCGTTATAATCCATTTTTCAATATTCCCTTTTTTTCCCTTATAGATATTTTTCTTGAGACATATCTCTATGCAATTTGCATGCTAACAAAGTAATGCAAATGCGTGTATAAAACCCCAAGCTACCTCTCCATTTTCCCATCCCATTTCTGATTTCTCTCCCCCTCTCTCTCTCTCTCTCTCTCTCTCTCTCTCTCTCTCTCTCTCTCTCTCTCTCTCTCTCTCTCTCTTTCCCTCTGTTGGAATTAGGCCACAGAGGGAGAAAAAAGAAGAAGATGGATAACAAAAAAGCAAGTAATATTAACTCCTCTCAAGACGTAGAAGTGAGAAAAGGGCCATGGACAATGGAGGAAGACTTGATTCTGATAAACTACATTGCGAATCACGGCGAAGGCGTATGGAACAGTCTAGCCAAAGCAGCGGGTAGTACATATACAGTAACTTATAATATAACATATTATAATTCTCTAGTTGATCCTTGTAGCATATAATTAACGTTTTTGTAGTTAGAGTTTTACACACTAATTATCATCAAACTTTATGAAAATTAGGTCTGAAGCGTACCGGAAAGAGTTGCCGGCTCCGCTGGCTGAACTATCTCCGACCGGACGTTCGGAGGGGGAATATTACACCTGAGGAACAACTTATTATCATGGAACTTCATGCTAAATGGGGAAATAGGTATGCCATTTCTACGTACGTGGTGATTAGCTAATATATGATCATGATATTAGTTAGTCGATGTTCGTACTAAACTATTAATATATAACACTATTTTTCATCCAATATCTATGATTGGTACTTATTTGGATGAGAAAGAAGGTTTTTCTTTCTGATTTCATATGATCCTCTCGTTACTATATAGCAATTATTTGCATTCTTAATTGTTCTTGTAGAGATAGACAAAGGGACATTTTCGCTATAATTAGCTGTGGGAACTCATAACGGCCATACAAAATTAAAAAAAAAAAAATTGATTAATTTGCAAAAGTTGTTAATTGATTTTTCAAGGCCACATCCAAAGACTTCCGTAATCTTGTTTCTTTTTATTTTTGATTCATCAATACTTTCTCTTCTGCATTCTATAGTAATTAATTTCGTTCATGATCATAATTATCAAGATGGAAAGTATATAAATATATTTGTGTGTATATATAATTTGGCCTAAAAAGTTGCATCATTCTTTTTCTCCTTTTCTTCAATTTTGAGATCATGAGCCACCAAAAAAACACGTACGGGAATAAAACTCATCATGGCTTGATGTACTATATATGGGGTTATGAGGTGCAAAAAGGATGATGGAGATGCACCAAGAAAGATTAATAGGCGTATACATATATATAGATATAGATAATATATATTTTCCGATGTTAGTAATATAGTACTAGCTTTGAAAAATGTTGTCAATATGCAAAAACAACTTATATTACAGCTGTGGATATGGGCGGGGCAAGAAGTTGATGAAAGCGAAACAGCAAATTGGGGCAATAATAAATTAAAGCTTCCCTTCTTAGCTGAACCTCTATCAATGGGTCCCATGTTAACTCTTCCCTTTCTCAAGAAAGAAAAAACCCCTTTTGCCTTTGGTTGAAATAGACATCAACCATATAAGTTCTTCGCCTCTTCTACACCAAGGGCATGGTCCCCAGCTCATTTTTTTTTTTAATATTATTATAATATGGAAAATTAATATGGGTGAAGCTATGAAAACTTTCTCTAACAAAAAAAAAAAAAAAACAATTGGACAATTAAAAAAGAGTAAATACATGATCTCGTTCCTTTATATTGAAGTTTAGAACTAATTAAAACCAGCAGGATACATTAGATTTGTAAAACATGCAAAATTAAGTCCGACATCCTTTTTCATTTTCTTGGCTAGGATTGATGATGAACATTTAAATTTGTTATTAATTAACCATATATTGACCATATCATATATCTCTATATCCATTGTCTATAAACTTTTTCTAAGTACTGGAGAGAGAAGATCAGGAGGGAGAAAGAGAGAGAGAGTCTCAAGACCCATCTATGATTTCTTCTTCTTTTTGGCCAGATCTCACAATTTATAATATGAGTCTTCATAGGGAAAATATATGCGCCATTTTAAAAGGAATAATGATATATAGTACTAGTTATAGACAAACGAGTGCTAGCAAACTAACTAAACAAAAAAGAAAAAGAAACACATTATGCATATAGATATATACAAAGTACCTATTATATGCATGCTAGCTGTGCTTTACAATCTTAAGCAATGATGGACTCCCAAGTAAGCTCGGTGAATATGTAAATGAAAGAACATGGAATTATAATATTATTGTTTGGAATTGAATTGAAATTGGTGATTGCGATGCCTAAAGGCAAAGCAAGACGTGTTTTTTTTTTTTTTTTTTTTTCCCATCGGAAGTAGCTTTCAAGCAACTAGTTTAGTTTCCCTTAAATAAAAGAGCCCAACATGTAAGACTTTCATTTTCACCATGGAACATGCCCCTTTAATTATTACTAATATAAAATATATTTATAAAATATTTCCATATTGATCCGCAAGCTTCTCAATCTCATCACATCTAATCCATAAAAATTAGATCGTAGCTGTATGTCACGAAAACACTTTCTATATATGGCATTTTTTTATTATATTCGAGCTCTTTTTTTTTTTTTTGGCAATTATATGCCATAATCATGATTGAGATTGATGTTTGCACAAGTTGCCATACATATTGATATTCTGAGTCAACATAGATTGAACATGTATGTAGTACTTGGAAACGTGCATAAATTAAAGTGACAATTAACAAACGACCCTGATCACACACACACACAGAGTACTAGATTTACCAACGTGAAACAAATGTTAGTTTCAATGTTGATTTTGCAGTTATATATATATATATGTTCATCCACTATCTTATTTCTTTAACTTCCATTTTTTGACGATCCGTTATATAATTATCCCCATTATATTAATTTTTAATAATTAATATTTTCACACTTAATATATATTTTTTAATGAGCTAGTTGAAATTTATGCTGCTATTTTCTTCTTCTTTTTTTTTTTTTTTTACTTGGAGTGGTGACATCTAACTCTATACTTTATGGTGGAGTTAGATATGAAATTATCGTTAGAATATATTTGAAACCGTGAAATCTATGCTACTTAATAGTACTAAATGAGAAACCATATTGGTCAGCATAGATATATGGTAGTAAATTTTGATAATGAATTAAGGAAAGAAAATTGGGAACTAATCTAGATTCAAATTAATCAAATTGCATACACACCAATATCCTTGCTAATTAATCACGTAGGTGGTCGAAAATTGCGAAGCATTTGCCGGGAAGGACGGACAATGAAATAAAGAATTACTGGAGAACAAGAATCCAGAAGCATATTAGGCAAGCTGATCAACATCAGAGCAACAATATGATTCACAGACAAAACTCCGAGATGATGATCATCAATAATCAAGCAAGCACAAGCCAAGCATCGGCCTGCAACACTGTAGATGCAATGGAGATCAGTAATACTTATTCTCCACCATTTATATCACACCAAGGAAGTTACAATATAGATCATCAGACTAATTATCCTCTCGCTTTACCTCCGACAACTACTAGTACAACTTCATCATCAAATATTGATCATCAGAACTATAATTGGAGCGCCATGGAGGATCTCTGGTCTATGCAATTATTCAATTCAGATTAGTTGACGTCTTAAAACAATATTATATATATATATATATATCAATGGTCAAAATTTTATATATTATTTACAAATACATATATTCTTCCTGGCCATCTGGAGTACTATGGGGTATAACTATTTTAGGTTTCTTTATAATTGTACGAATATTCTTCATATATATATATATATATACGTGACATTTTTATATTGTATACGTACTTTCATATATATTTTAAGCATGGCTTGTAATATGTAGGATTACAAATAATATAAATTATATCTCTTAAAGTTGTATCCATAGAAATCAATTAAAGATCAGTCTTTTCTATCTTTTTAAGTGTTATTTGTTATGGATATATATCTCAGAATATTTGGGATATAAATTGAGCAGGACCAAATAGATATACATACACTAAATTAAGCCACAAGTGGCTGAAATATATCTTTCATGGTAGACAAATACCAAGGTGATGTCTCTTTCTGTTTCCTTGGAATGACTATATATTATTTACGAGAAACTATAGATAGTTGTACCTCCATAGCTTATTTAGTGATAATTTTTGTCTGATAAGGACTAACTCTCCACTTACTGCTTTAAGCATGACTTTTCCTTTCTCTAACCTGAATAGCTTGATTGCTTATACTAATAGAAGTAAAGTCAATCTGTATTTAGTTCAACAGAGACCTAATATTTTGTTGAGATTGGCACATGCCCTTTTCTTTTTTTTTTTTTTTAATTTCTTGGCGATGATAATTATTTTCTATACAAAAGGTTTAGTGGGGTCCGATTATATAATCGATATATATATATATAGGTTTTTTTATCGAGGGGGAATATTCTATATATAACTGCATAGATATATATAAGAACATGAGCAACATGCGTACACATGAAGACATATGAATATTCATTACAAAAACAAAAGTACTGATCGAACCTAATCGAAATTAAACCTCCACATGCTAAAGGCAACATTTTCTATTCTTGTCAAATTGTATCTCTTCTTTTCCGAAGATGTGCATGGCCATGCAAAGCAAACTAATTAGATCCGACGTCAACCTAACTCTTTGCAAAGACCTCTAAGGAAGTGTTCACATGCCCCCACACCCTTCTAATTATTCATAATTATGATCTACTTGTCAATGGTCTAGCACACAAAAAAAAAAAAAAAAAAAAAAAAAAAAAAAAAAAAAAACAATTTTTTTTTGCTAATTAAAAAATGTGACTCGTGGTTGCCATCACATCCTCTATCCTAAGACCTCAAAGGAAGTCTTCACATGCCCCCACACCCTTTTTAAAGTCACAATGATCTACTTGTCAATGGTCTAGCCACAAAAATTTTGTTTTTTGCTTTTTATTTATTATTATTATTATTATTTTGCTTGCTGAAAAAAGGACTCACGTATGCCATGACACCCTTTATCATGTCGTATATATAAGAAATATCGTCGTCCCCAATTCTACTCATCTAGATTAAATCTTTAGATTATTACGTTTCTTTTTAATTTACATTCTAAATTTTAAAAACTCACGTTTTACCTCTTGAGCTTTAAATTATTTTCACTTAACTCATTTTGTTGTAATTTCTATTAAAAACAGATAAAAAAAAGAAAATAACATAGTCACGGGGTCTTTTTATTTAAATTTCTGTTAAAAAGAAACAGATAAAAATCACATGACCACACTTAACTCTCTCTTTTTCTGTCTGATTTTAATAGAAATCACAACAAAAACACTTAAGTGAGAACAATTCAAAATTTAAAAGATAAAATAAGAATTTTTAAAATTTAAAAAATAAATTAGGAATTACTTTAAAATTTTGGGACACTAGTGAGAATAATTCTAAATCTTTAATAAGAATCCACTCATTTTCAAACATAGAATACTAGCTGGCAGATGATTAATATATTTTTGAAAAATGATATTAAAACTATATTAGTGGTATATCTACGTATAACAACTCGTTTAGTTTTAGTGGATGACATCGGATTATACCTAGGCTAGCACTTGAAATGCAGCCAAACCCTCGACTTTAGCATCCAAGACATATTCACAGAGAGGATATTTTCGGGCTTTGCATAATCTCTCTCTCTCTCTCTCTCTCTCTCTCTCTATATATATATATATATATATATATATACACACACACACACACACATACGCCTATAAATGGGAAAAGAAAAAAGAGGGCATTGGTTTGTGTGCTTTCACTGTTGAGCTTAGGTCATTCGGAAAGGAACTTCCACTTCTTAAATTGAGCCGCTCATTTATTTTTTTGGTCACATTTTTTATGTGCGAGTATCAATTTCAAAGCTAGCATATATATAAGGGATATATAGCTGTCTGTCATGTGGGAAGATAAGGAAAATTCACATGATGGGTCGGAAATGAGTGCAAAAAAGAGGTCATAAAATGATGAAAAATAGTGCTTTTGGGTCCATTATCTAAACCAGTGGAATAATTTATAGCATTACTTACTCTTAAGGCAAGTACTACCGTATATGACAATTAATCATAACCAGAGTTCGTTTAAAGCGTATAATTATTGTATAGATTTGTGGATATTATTCCTTAATTAAATCATGTTATGGAAAGGTGGTCAAGATCAATATTGATCAGAAATGAAATATCTGTACTTATAACTAAACAATTGACAATTATATATATGAATGTCCATATGTTTATGTTGACTATGACCGTACATAAGTCAGCAACTGATAAATTAGGGATTATTATGCGATTGGCATGTAGGGGTGATGAAAGTAAAATATTTAGAACTCGTTTAGTTCGTTGATTTAAATTTTTAATTCGAATTGAGATGTGACTTTATGTGAGTTTTTTACTGAGGTAAAAAAATTAGATGTAACTGTTTTTTAGAGATTTTTACTGTAACAAAACTCAAATTCTAAACTTGAATCGGTAAAATGAACGTGATCTTAATTTATTAAAGAACTCTCATGCAAATATAGATTAAATACTGAAAGTTGTTATTCTTTGATGAAAATAATAAAGCTTCTTCATAACTGAAAGGTGTGGGACCGTGGGTGCAAGTGTTCGTTAGTCATTTTTCATATTTTTTTTCCTTCTTCTGACGATCGAAGGTTATACTTCACGTGTTAATTGCTTGTATTATTGTATATCCATGCATTTTTTTTTTATGGAGTATTGTATATTTTTTCTCCTCTTTTCCTTTCATTGTCTACTTCTTTTTTATTAGGCAAGGAAGGAAAGTGATATATATGAATTGATATATGCGAAAAATAAAAAGGGGAAGTTTAATTCATCATGATAAGAGAGTAGTCATTGAATATGTATATGCAACATCAACAACCTTGCAAAATAGGAAAATATTGACAAGTGCATTGACAATATTAAAGTAGGCATGAGTGATATCGAAGTGTGTAAGCTACTTGAGTAACAAGTTGGCTTTTTTCTGTAGATCTGTTATTCCATTTTTCTGTTTTAATGGTTATTCCTTTAATTAAATTTTGACATTTTGTGAATTATTAATATGATAAATAAATAGTGGAGAGATAATAACTGAGACAGATATATAGAAACATCATATATGGAATAATCATAATTATATAATCGAAGATGTAAGTTTGGGAATGATGATTAAAAAAAAAATAACAATAATAAAGTGCACGGTGTGGGATCCGCAGTCTCATGTGGATATGCACACGGGCTACTTGGCAATTGGCATGGCAAGTAGAGAATGTTTTTCAAGTAGTGATTTTACAAAAAAAAAAACAAAAAAAAAAAAAAGTGCCCTTTACAAATTCCCAAATAACAAGTCGTCAAGTCGTTTTACAAAAGCTAAAATTTAACAAAAATAAAACGACGAGTTGTATTTAACATGGTATTGCAAATCACTTCTTGTTATCTTGATATTGACCGGTCTATATATACACACAAAAAAGCAAAAAGAAAGTCTTCCTCTCATTATCTCTATAATTCATCTAATCAATTGGGGATATATATATATACATACATATATATATATATATGTATATATATCGATGAGCTAAGTCTCCACTCTGCCCGTCGCCCATCAATTAGGAGGTCTTATATGAGTATGACTATGCCAGTTTGTTTCATCAAATTAGAATCTCTCAAGTCTTAACTTCAACGGAGAGAGACGTGAATGGCATGGCAATTTCCACTTCTTTAGTTGCCTAATTCAGTTTGGAAAAACTATCAGCAATATTGTACGAAACTGAAACATTATCTCTTAAGTTGGAAACATGATCAAGTTATTTCTGGCACGTTATACACACCGAATTACAACGTCATGATAATAGTACAAGTTACAACTTTGGCTACCATAGGTTCATGTAATTTACATAAATTAATTGATAAGAACATGGGTTTTTTTTTTTTTTTTTTTTTTTTTTTTTCCAGCAAAAAAAAATGGTTTTTTTTTTTTTTTTTTTTTTTTTTTTTTTCCAGCAATAAGAAACACACGAAATCTAGTATGGATTGTACTTGAATAAGGCGTAAAAGGGGATTAAAAAGGAAGAGAGCGATAAGAGTAGTTAAAAGGCATTTTGCATTGAGTTTCTTGTAGTTAGCACTTTCAACCTTAATTTTACCCACACATTTAAAAAAATGTCAAAATGTGTTAAGTAAAATTATGTAGAAAAAAGCCCCTACACATTTTTTTTTTTTTTTTTTTTTTTTTTTTTATGTGTAGGCAAAGAGTACCTACCCACACAAAAATGTGTAAGTAATAAGTCACAAAATATGTAGGAATTTTACTTTGAAATATGATGTAGCGGATGGCATGGGTTATGACGTGGCAATCCACGTAGCAGATGTTTGTTGATTAGGATGCGTGTGTGGCACTCCACGTGACAAACACTTGTTGAGTAAAATGCTTACATGGTAATTCATGTGGCATAACCACATTGGAGCTTTGATGACTTGGCGGCTGACATGATCAAACACGTGTCGCTAACATGTCCTCTGACATTGAATATGTGTCACACCACATGCTCATATACTGTTGATGTGGTTCTGACATGTTAATGACATGTCGCTGATGTGGTGGATTAAACAATGTACGTTAATAAATAATGATGATTATATATTCGGTCTTATAATTATATATTATAGACCGAACAACGATATTTTAACATCTCTGAGGCCCTAAACTTCTTTTACATTTTCTTTTTAAAAAAATTGTAAAATTTTGATAATTTAGTTCCCGAAATAGTTTTATAATTACTTGAAACTTAACCTTCATTAGTAGTTAGAATTAACTTCCACTATTTAAAAATTTTAAACCAGCCATCCACAATGACTTCAAGAGTCAACAGGGTATTATAGGTGCGCAGGCGGACGAGTTGGCGGGTTTGGACATGTGCGAGTCGGGTTTCTCAATAATGAGTTGGGAGGTGGTGAAACCACATGAAACCACCTGGTTGGGCCTAAACAAGCCCATGAGCTTTGTTGGAAAAAAAAAAATGAAATCAAGAGCACCTATTTTTTTTTTAAATAAAAGCTTTTTTTTTCTTTTGTTATCTTTTTAAAGTATGCATATTGCCTAAATATAGAATGAAAGTCAACAAATACAGTTAATAATACTTTAATACGAAACTCAACTTTACCGATGTCCATATATATTATGAGAAAGTCTGGTAGGAAATGTACTTTCTCCCTATCGGTAGGGTGAATTGTGGTAGCTGTTTGATTAAAAATTAATGGTAAAAAGTGATCTTCTCCATCCAAACATTAATAGAGAGTACCACACTTAATTAACAAAATAAAAGGTTCTAGAAAAATAACAAAACGAAAAAAAAAAAAAAAAACTCATTCTTCTTCCACACAAATTTCACCGCTGCCGCCGACTACAAAGCGTCCCTCCCCTGTTGAAACTCCCTCATCCAATGCCAAATCAGACTTCACCACACCCGCCCTAGTGCTGCTGTCCTCTCCTCGCCAGCCATAGAGCGTTTTCTCCCCTAATTAACCTCCTGTTGGGAATAGTGTCCTAGAACCATGAGATATAATATGATATTTATTATTTAATTAATAAAAGAGTTTATTCATCATTTTATGTGGATATATTTATGAATATTTTATGAATATCAAATGAAAATTCCATGAATGTTTATGTAACCTTAAACATAGTATATAAGTGTTATATACGAGAGGATAGTGTTTAAGGATAATAATAAAAAACATTGTTCATGATGAATTTAATTAAAGTTCAGAATCTTTAATTAAAACATTATTAATACATGTCATTCCCATTTAGAATGGAACGGTGTTATCCGCACTGTTAATATGGCGAGATATTGAATGAGTGTATTTCGCATAATAAGATTATGTGGAACAAGGACACAAACACAATATGAATTTCTAATAATTTCCGTTAAAGCATAGCAATTCTAATTGAGTCTACGGATGGTCATATATAGGATGATCTTAATCCTGAGTTATTAACAAACTCCTATTTATGGATTTATGTCTTTTGATTTACTCGGTACGGATTCTGAGACCCTGAATCCTATTCCTTGTATTTTGGAGACATAAGAAATAGGTAGCTGGGAATGTTATTATACGAGATGGAATCCATTCCTTCTT
>NW_010366566.1:203001-222907 GCF_000414095.1 Morus notabilis | reverse complement strand
CAATTCCAAGTTTATAGTGGAGTAACTATTGGAATTAATAGAATTAATAAATTAATTAAAGTGTTTAATTAATTATTAATTTTATTGGAGCTCAAAATTATAGGTCCATTAGTCCTCGCGTCGTCCTTATAATTCTACCAGACACAAAGGGCAAAATGGGAATTTTAGAATTACTGAATTTTAAAATTGAATACTCGAAAAATAATTAATTGAGAATTAATTATTATTTAAATAATGTGATTATTTAAATTTGAACTTGAATTGTGAACATAATTTAAATTTATCCTTTTGAACTTATTTGATAAGTTGTTCAATTTAGAATTCAAATTGACTTAAATTCAAATTTGAATTTGAATTAAAATTGGACTACATGATAAATGATGATTTCTCTTCCTTCCTTATCTGTTTTTGGGGCCACACACAAGGGAGAAAATCCCTATCATGGCCGGCCACTAAAGGATAAGGTGGAAGGGATTTTTTGTTCAAAATTCAAATAGGAGATAGAGATTTGATTCTGTTTTGAAGTTTGACTTATACTATTTAAATATGAGAATAATAGAAAATTGTGGACACAATTTTTGAAACATTTATTCAGCCCTAAAAATAGAGTGTGGCCGAAATTCATAGAGGATACAGAGAGCAAATATTTTTCTCCAAAAAATTCCACATCGTGCATGCGTTGGTGTTTGTGGAAATTCGAGTGTTTAAGAAACATGTTTTGTCTCACGTGTGCCCACACACACGTCTACGTGGAATCAAGGAATTGACGTGTAAGACTTTGGTATTCTAAACACAAAGCTTGGAGCAAGGACTGTTCGTGGTCAAAGAAATTCAAGTTATCATCCGAGTCGGCTTCCAGGTATTTTTTCCGGATTGAGTTCTTGATGTAAATTAATGCGATTAATTTATTTGTGCATAAATTAAGATAATCTATAGAGTATCTCAAAAGTTTTTTTGAAATTTTTGTTATACACGATCCGCCTCTCCCCACGCTTCCGCACCCGAATTCGATTCGGGAACCAACACCTCCGTCATCCAACGCCAAATCGCGAGCGCATCTTTCTTCTCCGACTTCGACAACCTTTGCAAAGAACACTTCGAGGAAATCTCATCTGCACTCCATTAATCTACTATCTATCTCTCTCTTGCCGTCTCTTCGCGATGAACGCCGTCGAAGCTCCCTCGAGAACGCCATTGATAAACATACCGTGTTCGCGGCCTCCAGATAAGGAGATCTTGGTCTCCCTTTTCTTTCCTCGTCGATCACTCCCTCTCTCTCTCTTAGATCGGGCGAACGCTGACCAGCCTCCCTTGCGAACTCTGTCGACGAAGCTCTAGTCTCGCGCGAGTTATGCCGGCCTCCTCGAACCCAACCTCCCTTCTCCAAGGCAGCGTGGATCTCACTGGCAAAGGCTCCTCATCCGCGACGGTGGTGAGAGAAGTGGGAGGCTAGCCGGCGGCGTGGTCTGTTCGTTCTTTGGTGTTTTTTTTTATCAAATGTTGAAATAAGCAAGTGCGTGAGGTTCTACTTGCACTAGTCTACAGAAGGGTGGATTGAAACTTGTGAAGCTTTCAGCCTTCGTTGCAGAACACAAAGATTCAATCGTACACAAAAGTGAAAAGAAAAATGAGAACTTTTATTTCTGATTGGTTCTTCAAGATTACAGACTTAATTCTTTATCTTTCTCTCTCAAGAAAAACTCTATGTCGTTTTCTCTCTCTAAGTTCTATATCTGTTATTGTATGACTTTACAACACACTTAGCTTTATACCCCTAAGCTACCACCGACTAAGCACACCTGTAACACTTAGACTATTACAAAGAATCATGTACACTCAATGTTCCACGTCAGCCACTCAAGACATTTTAACCAACGGCCACAAATGCTTCAACAAATCTCCACCTTGGATGTTGGATTAACCATGTCCTGACACCTCTTCAGTTTTTCCTTCCCAGAAGACTTCATTTCTGCTCTACTGGTTTGACAGACAACAGCCTCAAACAGTACTGAAACTTTGAAGCTGGTAATGACTTAGTAATCATATCAGTGGCATTGTCCTCAGTAGAAACCTTCTTCACCTGCAATTCCCCTTTAAACACAATATCTCTAATGAAATGCAGCCTCACATCAATGTGTTTAGTTATCATGAAACACTTGATTCTTGGACAAGTGTATAGCACTTTGGCTATCACAGAGTACTACCACTTCATTCTGTTTGATACCCAACTCTTCTAATAATCCCTTAAGCTATAAAGCTTCTTTTATTGCTTCAGTCAATGCAATATATTCAGCCTCCGTAGTGGACAAAGCTATCACATTCTGAAAAGTGGCCTTCTAGCTCACTGTACATCCTTAAACTTGAAATGCATAACCAGTGAGAGATCTTCAATGGTCCAAATCCCCTGCAAAATCTGAATCTACATAACCCGACAGCTTCTCACAAGCTCCACCTGCTTAACCATACACCAAACCATGATTTAAAGTTCCCTGTAGATACCTCAGTATCCATTTTACTCCTTGCCAGTGTTGTTTTCCAGGATTGCTCATGAATCTCCTCACCACACTTACCGCATGAGCTAAGTCTGGTCTTAAGCATATCATGCAATACATTAAACTGCCTACAGCACTTGAGTAAGGTACAACTTCCATGAACTTCTTGTCATCTTCAATCTCTGGTGAATCAGCAACAGACAACTTAAGATGTTGAGTTAGAGGGGTTAGTACAGGTTTGGCATTTGTCATTCCAAATTTCTGAATCACCTTCCTTGTATACCCTTGCTGCGTCACAGATAGAATCTTCTTCTCTCTATCTCTAGTGATCTCCATGCCTAGGATCTTCTTAGCAGCTCCGAGATCCTTCATCTCAAATTCAGTTTGCAGGATTTTCTTGACTTTATTAATCTCTGTCAAGTCTTGACAAGCTATAAGCATGTCATCCACATAAAGCAACAAGTATATAAACTTGTCCTCTCTAAGTGATTTGAAGTAGACACAATTATCATGTTGACTTCTAAAAAAGCCAGATTTGATCATAAATTCATCAAATCTTTTGTTCCATTGTCTTGGGGATTGTTTTAGTCCATAAAGAGACTTCCTGAGCAAACAAACCAGTTCCCCATCTCCCTTGACCTCAAATCCCTAAGGTTGCTTCATGTATATCGTTTCTTCAAGCTTTCCATGGAGGAAGGCTGTTTTAACATCCAGCTGCTCCAATTCAAGATTCTGAACTGCAGTGAGAGCAAGCAGTACCCTGATTAAAGTGTGTTTTACCACAGGAGAGAAGACTTCTGTATAGTCTACCCCTTCTCTCTGTGTAAAACCTCTAGCCACCAATCTTGCTTTGAATCTTAAATTTTCCACTCCCGGGATTCCCTCCTTATGCTTGAAAATCCATTTACAGCTCACTAGTTTCTGACCTTAAGGTTTGTTCACCAAATCTCAAGTCTGGTTTCTGAATAAAGAGTCCATTTCCTCCCTCATTGCCTGCTTCCATTTTTCCTTTTCTGGGTAATTTATAGCTTGTTCATAGCTTACAGGTTCATTTATTTCTTCTGCTACATTCAACGCAAAAGCAGTGAGGTCTGAATACCCGTACCTGCTAGGTGGTCTTATGTCCCTCCTTTGTCTATCTCTGGCTAAGCGATAATCATGCTGATCCAATCCTCCTAATGATGGATGATCTCCATTTGAACCTGTCTCTGCTTGAGTTATGCCAGCTTGCTCTAAAGGCTCCACCTCAAATTCTATTCCCTCATTAGATGCCTGCCTAATTCCACCATCTGACTGCGGCTTCAGGTCTCTATAGAATTGAGTTTCATTAAAGGTTACATCCCTGTTGATGATAATCTTTGGCCCATCTGTTTCTGCATTCCAGAGTCTGAAACCCTTCACTCCATCTTGATACCCCATGAAGATGCACTTCTTTGCCCTTGGTTCCAACTGTTGGTCTCCGAATCGAATTCGGATGTGGAAGCGTGGTGCGGGGAGACGGATCGTGTATAACAAAAATTTTCATAAAACCTTTGAGATACTTATAGATTATATTAATTTATGCACGAATAAATTAATCTCATTAATTCATTTATTAAGAACTCAATTAGGAAAAATATCTGGAGGCCGACTCGGATGATAACTTGAGTTCTTTGACCTCGAACAATCCTTGCTCCAAAGCTTTGTGTTTAGAAAACTAATGTCTTCCACGTCAATTCTTAGAATCCATGAAGACGTGTGTGTGGGCACACATGAGACAAAACGGGTTACAATAAACACTCGAATTTCCACAAACAGCAACGCATACACGATGTGGAATTTTTGGAGAAAATTTTTTTTCTTCCTCTCTACAAAGAGAATTTCGGCCAGCACTATCAAAATAGGGCAAAAATTATTTTCAAAAATTGTCACAAAAATTGTTTTCACAAATTTCTACTATTCTCTTATTTATAGAGTAGAAGTCAAACTTCTAAAAGGAATCAAATCTCTATCTCCAAGATAAAGCTTGTCAATTATCTCCTATTTAAATTTGAAACAAAATATCATCTTTCCCTCTATCCTATATGACCGGCCATTCTAAGGGGATTCTCATTCCTGTGTAGCGCCAATATCAGATAGGGAAGGAAGAGAAAACCATCATTTATCCTGTAGTCCAATTTTGACTCAAATTCAAATTCCAATTTAAGTCAAACTTAAATTAATTTGAATTCTAAATTGAACAACTTATCAAATAAGTTTAAATGGATAAATCTAGATGTGTTCAAATTTAAATTTAAATAATCACATTATTTAAATAATAATTAATTCTCAATCAATTATTTTTGAGTGTTTAATTTTAGAATTCCGTAATTCTAAAATTCCATTTTGCCCTCTATGTCTAGCAGAATTACTAGGACGACGCGGGGACTAATGGACCTATAATCCCGAGCTCCAATAAAATTAATAATCAATTAAATGCTTTAATTAATTATTTAATTCTATTAATTCCAATAGTTACTCCACTATAAACTTGGAATTGCACTCTCGAAATTATAGACATAAATTACTTCTAAACTGTGAAGTGTCCATTTGATATAGTCATTGCATATAGATCGATCCTCCATAAATAATTCATAATTAAAGCTAGGTATTTATCTACTTCTTTCTTAAGAAGGAATGGATTCCATCTCGTGTAATAACATTCCCGGCTACATACTTCATCATGTCTCCAAAATACAAGGAATAGGATTCAAGATCTCAGAATCCGTACCGAGTAAATCAAAAGACACAAATCCATAAATAGAAGTCTGTTAAGAACTCAGGATTAAGACCATCCTATATATGACCATCGGTAGACTCAATTAGAATTTCTATACTTAACGGAATTATTAGAAATTCATATTGTGTCTGTGTCATTGTTCCACATAATCTCATTATGCGAAAAATACTCATTCAATATCTCACCATATTAACAGTGCAGATAACACCGTTCCATTCTAAATGGGAATGACATGTATTAATAATGTTTTAATTAAAGATTCTGAACTTTAATTAAATTCATTATGAACATTGCTTTTTTTATTATTGTCCTTAAACATTATCCTCTCGTATATAACACTTATATACAATGTTTAAGGTTACATAAATAATCAAGGAATTCTCATTGATATTCATAAAATATTCATAAATATATGCACATAAAATGATGAATAAACTCTTTTTATTAAATAAATAATAAATATTCTATTACATCTTATGCTTCTAGGACACCATACCTAACACCAACTTGCCTTGTTTGATATGTGCATATGCCACACACCTAAAGACCTTCAAGTTTTCATAGCTGCCAAGCTTTCCAGACCACATTTCCAATGGTGTTTTAAACTGTATTGTTGAGGATGGACATCTATTAATCAAATAGCAAACAGTTTTAACTGCCTCTGCCCAAAACGTCTTAGGTAGTCCTAACAAATAAAACATACATCTAACCCTCTCTAAAAAAGTCTTATTGAACCTCTCAGCAAGACCATTTTGTTGTGGAGTACCCCCAACTGTAAGCTGATTCGCAATCCCTTTTGAACTGCAATACTCCTTGAACACTCCAGAACAATACTCTAATCCATTGTCAGTTCTAAGCCTCTTAACCCTTTTACCAATTTGATTCTCAATCAAAACCACCCATTGCTTAAAATTTTCTAGGGCTAAGTCTTTATTTTTTAGAATGAACACCCACACCCTACGGGAATAATCATCAATCACATACATAAAGTACCTTGCTCCACCTATGGACGCGATTCTTGAAAGCCCCCATAAGTCTGAATGCAGATAATCCAGTGTCCCCTTTGTTCGGTGTTCTCCAGTTCCAAACCTGGTTCTGCAAGATTTTCCAAACACACAGTGCTCGCAGAAGTCTAGTTTCTTCAGCTTCTCCTTTTCCAGCACTCCTTGGTTTCCCAATTCTTGAAGCCCCCTCTCACTGACATGTCCCAATCTGAAATGCTAGAGTGAGGTGTAGTCTTGAATCACCTTTTAGGCTACTGCAACACTTCCAATCACCGTCTTGCCCTGGAGTAGATACAAGCCATTCTCCCTGGTTCCTTTCATGAACACCATGGAACCTTTTACCACCTTCAATCTCCCACTTTCTGCTTTGAACATGAAACCCTCCGAGTCAAGCATTCCCAGGGAAATCAAGTTTCTCCTTAACTCTTGGTCATGCCTTACATTATTGAGTCTTCTTTCACATCCATCTGCCATCAAGATTGAAACTGTGCTGGTTCCCAAGACCTTACATGTCTTGTTGTTTCCCAGAAGTACTTGCCCAGAATCCAGTTTCTTGTAATTAGAAATCCATGATTCATGAGGCGTCATGTGGAATGAACACCCTGAATCCAGAACCCATTCATTTCCTGCATCCGTATCCGCCACTATGAGGACTTCTGCGCTCTCATATCCTTCAGAAACCACGTCCACATCTCCATCTGATCGAGTCTTTTCACTGGGGCTTTTCTTATTCCTCTCGGGACAATTCCGTTTGAAATGTCCCTCATTGTGGCAGATAAAACACTTCAGTTTACCGTTTGACTTGGATCTTGATTACTAGGGGTGTTCATAAACCTGAACAACCCGCAAACTCACCCCGCACCGCCCCAACCCAACCCGAAAAAAGCAACCCGCAGCATTATTTTTTAATTTTCGGCCTATTATACCTCTGGCCCGAAGTGTTTCGGGCGGGTTGTGGGTTGGGCCCATAACAACCCGCAACCCCCAACCCAACCCGCACAACACATGTCTAAACTAACTATCCAAATTATTACTTAAGTTATTTTCATTTCTCTTGTAGATAACTCAACTTCATGTCCTACTACAACCATTGAGGAGCTTATGGGTGTGGACTGATAAGGATTGTTGCTGTTGCAATGCTTGCTTTAGATGGATTTGAATTAAGCATCTATGTTTGCTTTATGTTAAGACTAATTTATGAGTGTAGACAAATTTATGTTTGCTTTATATTTGATGTTGGATGGACTGCTTTGCTACATGTTTGATGTTAGATGGACTCATAACTCATAAGAATGGTTGTTATTTCTATTTGATTATGAACTTTGAATGTTAGATTGAACTTTAAGTTTTTAATTTTTTAAATGTTGAAACCGACCACCCAACCCACCCCGCACCGCCCCAACCCAACCCGAACATCGTTGGGTTGTGAAAAAATTCTAACATCGTTGGGGCTAAATATGTGTAACCCGCACCCTATGGGGCGGGGGAAAAAAAGTCCTACCCCGCACCAACCCAATCCATGAACATCCCTATTGATTACTGGTTCTTGTTGTTCTTGGATTCCCTCTTCTCTGGTATTCCTCTTGCGAATAACCCCTCGCTTAATGAATCCCCAGATCCTTCCCCCTTTGTCTCACACTTCTTCTTGAGCTCCTTGGACATTAGGGCAGTTTGAACCTCCTCCAATGTCAGACTATCCCGCCCGTAAATCAATGTATCCGAGAGGTTTTCATAGGCACTGGGTAGGGATTTCAACAACAGTAACGCTTGATCCTCATCCTCGACTTTAATGTCGATATTTTCAAGATCCAAAATTATTTTATTAAACTCGTCCAGATGCTCCTCAATCGTTCTTCCTGGCGGCATTTTGAACGTGTACAACCTCTGTTTCATGAACAACCGATTAGCCAGTGATTTCGTCATGTAGAGGCTTTCGAGCTTTACCCAGATCGCCGCCGCAGTTTTTTCTTTCGAAATCTCCCGCAAAACTTTATCTCCAAGACACAAGATCAGTGCGCTGTGAGCCTTGTCCAGGATCTGCTTCTTCTCCGGCTCCGATAAGGATGACTGCAAATTCTTTTCTCCTCCCAGCGTATCTTCAAGTCCTTGTTGAACTAGGAGTGCTCGCATCTTCAACCTCCATAGACCAAAGTCGTTCTTTCCGGTGAATTTCTCAATATCGAACTTCACCATCATCATTCTTGATTCTCAGAACAAGGCTCTGATACCAATTTGTGAAGCTTTCAGCCTTCGTTGCAGAACACAAAGATTCAATCGTACACAAAAGTGGAAAGAAAAATGAGAACTTTTATTTATGAATGGTTCTTCAAGATTACAGACTTAATTCTTGATCTTTCTCTCTCAAGAAAAACTCTATGTCATTTTCTCTCTCTAAGTTCTATATCTGTTACTGTATGACTTTACAGCACACTTAGCTGTATACCCCTAAGCTACCACCGACTAAGCACACCTATAACACTTATGACACTTAGACTATTACAAAGAATCATGTACACTCAATGTTCCACGTCAGCCACTCAAGACATTTTAACCAATGGCCACAGATGCTTCAACAAAACTGTTGTTTTGCATTTTAGTGACATGGCACTAATTGTGGTTGGTGGGGCAGTTTGACTGGTTTTTGTGCTCTCCTAATAGCTAATGTAAACCCAAAATAAAAAGAAGAAAGGATATTTTCATTAGAAAATCAGAGAATGCCACTCCCTTCACCTCACCTTTTTAATTTTATACCCTTCTATTAGAATTCTATGATTTCTTAATTTGATATGAAACAGAAAAAGAATAAGAGAAAACAACAGAAATACCACTCAAGATGGTAAAAAATATCTTTTATGTCATTCCATTTAAAAATAAATAATTGTCATTTAATTAATAAAGAAAAAATAAAATGTCACAATGATACTTAATTATTTAAAATGAGAGAAATGAGACAAATATTTGGATTTTTACTTTTTTATTAATATTATTTTTAATTAAATAATTAATTAATTAAAAGAGTATTAATAAAAAATTAAAATTAAAATTTAAACTCATTAATCTAAGAATAAATTCAATAATTTTTCTTTAGACTGACATAAATAAGACATGCACATGATTTTTCTAAATTTTTATAGCTAAATAACTAGACTTCATATTGGGCCTAAAGTCCTATAAGCTTTGACAGCATCATCCCTATTAGGAGCAATTCAAGATATGCCTTACATTGATAAAATAGAGAATTTATCATATGAGTATGACTATTTACTCATTATTTTTAATAAATATTCTTTTATTAGTATAATTATTTGATTAAAAAAGTTATGAATGAATAGTAAATGGTAAAAAATTTTACCTTTAACCTTAAAAAGAGTAAATTCTATATTTTTTCAATATAAGGCCTATCTTGAATTGCTCCACGTCAGCATGTATGAATCCATCGACCTATTCAAGTTTACCTTCGTATGGACCAAGCAAAGGAAGTACAGAAATGCCACTTTCTTCATCTCTTTTCAAGTACATTTGGAAGTTAGTTGGATTTTTCATGGTCATTAGTCGCTTGATTCATAAGAGGTTTGTGTCTCGATCTAAATCACCTTATCTTCTACGTTTGGTTTGGCAAAACAAGGCCGTTCATTTCTACAGTCACAACTTATTTTCTTCGTTTTAAAATACTCATATATTATCAACTGAAATACTCTACACCATTATTTGAATGCTGCATTATAAATTATCATAAGAGAGAGAAGAAAACTAGCATGCTTGAAGAGTGTCATGACATAAGTTTTATGGAAAAAAAAAATTAAGTGATACTTTTTTTTTCCAAGGAATTATCTGATTCTTTTGATTTTGATTAGATCTCATTATATTTGACTGTGAACTTTTTTTATTTAAAAAAATGAACTTATCCAACATTCACAAATATGCAATATATATAAATATATGTATTTTTTTTTTCTATCAAATGTGTGGTGGTAGAGGCAGAAAACCTCATCCAAAATTCAGTTACACGAGGTGGTGCTATTGCTATTTACATAAAAGAATGTCAAGTTCTGACAAAAACCAAATCAATAGAAACAATCAGCTCCATTCCTCCAAGTTGATATCCTATCCATCAATCATCATCCATTCCAATCTTTCCCATTTCCCCATAACAGTGGGCCCATCACACCATATCTCATAAAAAGTAGAAAATTTATGTTTGAGAATATATTAGGCCCGTTCATTTCGTTAATTCGAGTTTAGAATTCAAATTTTAACAGTAAAAAGTTTTCACAAATAGTCACATTTAATTTTTTTATCACAATAAAAAACTTTCACATAAAATCACATCTCAATTCGAATTAAAAATTTAAATCAGCGAACTAAACGGGCCATAATATACACTTTACTTCTTATTATTGTAAATATTTTTTATTAGTGTAATTATTTAATTAAAAAGATTATAAACAGTAAGAGTAAAGGGTAATTTTAACCCATACATTCTATACTTGTGAAAATTTCACACTACTTTCTCGGCCCACTAAACTCGGGCCCAATATCGTATTCCTATAAGTGGAGGCCCAATTAGGCTCTTCGATTGATCTTATCAAACAACTTCAACGACCCTGATTGTCTTCCACCACACGTTATCATAGACCTAGAAGCAGTGTATCTGATTCTCGGTCAGCCCCACCACACGTCACCATTGGAGGATTGAGACTGGTAAGAAGATTGAAGTTTGGTTCGCGATTTGTTCAATTCATATATGGGAGCGGCTCGCTCTTTCTCTCTCTAAAATTAACGTCTTCGAAATCCCAGAAAAAGAAAGAAAACTAGAGAGAGTAAGAGAGAGAGGGAGAGAGAGAGAGAGAGGAAGAGCGTTTGTGTATGTGATTCTCGGAGGAGGCGTGGCTGCTGGTTACGCGGCTCTTGAATTCACCAAGATTGGCGTCTCCCATGGCGAGCTCTGCATCATCTCCGAAGAACCCGTTAGTACAATTCTCTGTCTTTCTTGCTCTCCAAGTCTCATCTTTTTTTCTTTCTTAACAATCTGAATAAAGTTGCGATTTTTATTATTATTTTTTTATGGTTTAAAGTTTTTCAGAATTGGGTTATCATCAGCTCTGAGTTTTATAAACTGGGTTTGTCTTGGATGTAAAGATTGGAAAATGAAATTGAGTTTTGAGTCTGTTTAGTATTAGCAGGAAATTGCTTCATTGTATTGACAGATTGAATTTAAAATGTTTCTGAATTGAATTTAAAATGTTTCTGAAGAGATGAACATGTGCTAAGATAACCAGCTTGTTTGCTGGTGGCTTGGTAAAATTTGTGAAGTTTCGAATTTTATTTACTTTATTAGCCAATTTTGGAATTCAGCGATGTCAGTTTTCCATAGGAGAACACGTTTTAACGGCATGCATACGTATGCTTTTATAGTTCTTTGTTATTAAAAATTGCTGCTTTGCATGATGATCCAAGCAAGTGTGGTAAGAGGTTCCTTAAACTGAAGATTTTAGAAGTTGTATTAGCTCATACGCACATCAAAGCTCCAAGAGCTCCCAAAAAACCAATTTAAAATGACTATTATCCGCGGTGCTACCGAAATCCTTTTGATACGCTAAACATGAGAGTATGATTTAAGCTAAAGTATGTAGACATTTAATTTATGTTTATAGGACTGATATATATATATGTATATATTTTTTTTAGAAAAATCAGATGGGGATAGGGAATGAGATAGAACTTCTAGTCCTCACACACACTATGACATTGACGCTAAAAGTATTTTCTTTTAGAAAATGAATAATATAACAGTCCGTATTCAATGTAGAATCCTTTATTGATCCTTGCTTGAATTAGTTCTTTCGTGAAAAAAAAAATTTTTCTTCCAATTTTAGATGCATTAGTTTAACGGGATTCTACTGAATCATACTTAGGTAGCGCCCTATGAGAGACCTGCACTGAGCAAAGGGTTTCTACTTCCAGAAGGTACAAGTGCTTATCCTGAATTTTTCTTTTTGCAGTCTGGATTTTTTTAATTTTTTTAATTTTTTATATATCAATAAAACCTGTTGAGTCGGGGATAAGGACTTTGTGCTGGAGTTTTGGTTTGATGCGGATCAGTTTTTGTAATTATTTAGTCTGCTGATGTTCTCTTTTGAACAAAGTCATAATTGCTTATTACTTATTTGTTTGGGATTCTTGGTTTTTCACATTTAATTTTCCTTAAAAATGTAGTTTTATTTATCTAAATGATTATGAATGAATGCAGCTCCTTCACGCCTTCCCTCCTTTCATACTTGTGTTGGTGCTAATGAGGAAAGGTTAACTCCAAAATGGTACAAAGAACACGGTGATTATCAAATGACATCTTTCTTCTCAACTCTAAACCCTCCCTATTATCTCTTTTACTATGTTTCTATAGCTGGTCTTCTATAGACAAATTGGTCTTTTCTTATATTATTATTACATTCAGCATATGCAACCTAATTGGGATTTTTTTATTTTTTTACTTTTCTGGACTCTTTCCTAATAGGTATTGAGTTAGTTCTTGGAACTCGAGTTAAGTCGGCTGATATCAGGCGTAAGACATTATTAACAGTAGCTGGAGAGACTATAAGTTACAAGATTCTCGTCATTGCAACAGGTGCTCGGGTACTGATACTGATCTTATAATGTTATTTTTCCTTCTTTTGCTTTATGTTGTCAGTTTATATCATCAGTGTGACCAAATGATTGCAACCAAATTTAAAAGAGTGGATTCTTTCTCAGCAGAGTCGAAAAGACTACAAAAGTTTGTATTTTCCTCTTCATGTAATGGCAAACAAAGTGTACATGTGTGGTTAGTGCATAAGATTGCTTGTTCTTGGAAGTAATTTGTTATGAGAAATCGTTGCGCGAATGCTTTCCCTGACTTATTGACTTTTGTATGTTTTGAGAGTAGGCACTGAAGCTGGAAGAATTTGGAGTGAAAGGATCAAATGCTGAAAATGTTTGTTATTTACGAAATTTGGGTGATGCAAGTATGCTTGTTGACCTTATGAAGTCTCGCCCTGGTGGAAATGCAGTTGTAATTGGAGGTGGCTATATAGGAATGGAGTGTGCTGCATCTTTGGTCATCAATAAAATAAACGTGACAATGGTTTTCCCAGAAGAACATTGCAGTAATTCCTCTTTTTTTTTTTTTGGCTCTTTGACATGTACTGGTGTATAGTCTTTTGGTCTAAGCATCCGAAACACAATCAACTGATAGTGATAAAATATGTGATGGAAGACTACTTCAAAGCGAAATTGATTAATCTTTTTTTTTTTTTTTTTTCAGTGGCTCGTTTATTTACACCCAAGATAGCAAGTTACTACGAAAATTTTTATAAGTCCAAAGGAGTAAAGTTCATCAAAGGAACTGTGTTGTCATCATTTGAAATCGATTCCAACGGGAAGGTAAATATTGTGGTGATTTTGAGGAAGCTCATTTCAATATGTGAGATTGAGATTATTTTTAAACATGCACTCATGGTTTTGCTGATTACAAGTGCAAATCTTTTGTGTGCTGAGGAAGCATTGAAATGGGAGAAAAAAATGTTGAGGTTTATTTGAGAGTGGACTACGTTATCCATCCAAATAAAGGTTAAACAAAGGGTTAATTTTTCTTTTTCTTTTTCTGTTTTTGGTCAAATACAAAGGATACATACTATTGCCATTTGTGAGAAGTCTAGGTTCTAGTAAACAAGGAATAAGACCATATGTGCTTCCCAGCCACTTGCCTTTTCTCTTCACAAGGGTTTGAATATCATTTTTAAAATACAAAGATGGCTTTCTATTTTTAATCTATAGGCTGATTGATTGATTCAGTAATTTCGTTTTGTCATTTACAGGTCACAGCTGTTATTCTTAGAGATGGAAGTCGACTACCCGCCGACATGGTTGTGGTTGGAATAGGAATCCGGCCAAACACAAGCCTCTTTGAAGGTCAACTAACATTGGAGAAGGGTGGAATCAAGGTGAATGGGAAAATGCAGTCAAGCAACAGCTCAGTATATGCAGTTGGAGACGTTGCCGCATTTCCAGTCAAACTATTTGGTGAAATCCGTAGGCTTGAACACGTCGACTCAGCCAGAAAGTCTGCAAGACATGCTGTGGCTGCGATAATGGAACCAAACAAAATGGATGAATTTGACTATCTACCGTTCTTCTACTCCAGAGTGTTCACCTTGTCCTGGCAGTTTTATGGGGACAATGTAGGAGAAGTAATCCATTTTGGTGATTTCTCTGGAAGCACATTCGGGGCTTATTGGGTTAGCAAGGGCCATCTTGTGGGGTCTTTTCTTGAAGGTGGAACCAAAGATGAGTACGAAGCTATAGCCAAGGCCACCAGGCTGAAGCCAGCCATTGAAGACATTGGTGAATTGGAAAGGCTGGGTATGGGATTTGCATTGGCAATTAGTGAAAAACCGCCACAGCCAACAGTTAGCAATAACGGCCGAGGATCTGATCTTGTTCTGGAGAAACCAATCTATGCTTGGCATGCAACGGCCTGTGTTGCCCTGGCCGCATCGATAGCTGCGGTTGCATATTGGTATGGAAGGAGGCGCAGAAGGTGGTGAAAAACTGCTTTAATGGCCTTTATGATGTAGTTTGGCCGTGCCCACGTTGTAGCATGAATAGGACTTTGAGAGTTTGAGATACTCAAACATTATTATTTTGATAATTTATATTCGGAACAGAGGGCTAAAAGGATATAAGTGAATATACCAATCAATATATCTGCATACCATGTGTAGAGAGCTATAATTTTGTACTATCTATAAAATATATTGAAACAAATTCAATGAAATGAAGTATTTAAAGAAGTGTAGTGTATGAAACATAGCATTTCTTACACATTTTTACCTTTTCATTTCACTGCCTGATCCCAAGTATTATGAATCCTAGTGAATCAACAATGTCCATTGATTTAACTTTCTTTTATCAGGGAAAAAAAATCATGTGCCTAAACAGCAAACCGTAATAGTCAACGACATATTGACTTAAACACGTTGCTTATCAAATTCTCAAGGCTGCTACTTAAAGTGATTATTATAAAAGCTTGATTTTAATTGTCTGAATCAACTGTTCAGTTAGTATAAACACCCTAGATCATTGCCTAGATTAGCAGATATTATACGGTCTAATCTGACAACTTTCACATTATTAAGGACCCGTTTATTTTATATACTCAAACTTAAATCATTAATTTTTTTACAGTATTTTTCTCTTACAAAAATTTAAAATTTAACATGTAAATCATAATTTGATTATACATTCTAAAAGGGGGAAGAATTCTTTAACTATTAACATCTTAGATCTGCCAACTTGCATCATTTAAAAAGTATTGGGCGTTTGGTCTAGTGGTATGATTCTCGCTTTGGGGTGCGAGAGATCCCGAGTTCGATCTCGTAATGGCACTCGAAATGTTTCTTTTTTAATTTGCTTTTTTGTGCCGAAATCACTTCTGTCTGGACTAAGCTATGATAGAACCCACAAACTGCAGGCCCATTTAAACACCAGGCTCATTGGCCCAAATAGGCAATTTGCATTAACCTACGCAAAATACCATTCTTACCCTCACACCGAAACATTTGTTATCCAAAATCCGCAAGGGCACTTCCGTCAAACTAAACTAAAAAAACACACCATATCCTGTATTACCATTTCCCACTTCCCACTCCCATTCTACACAGTCCATCCCATTTCCTCTCTCCCTTATCCTCTCCAATCTTCTTCTTCTTCTTCTTCTTCTTCTTCTTCTTCTTCTTCTTCTTCTTCTTCCTCTCTCTCATCATCAGAAGAGCAAATCAGCACAAAAATGGCGTCAACTCTCTCCGCTCTCACACTCCGGTCTCCCTCTTATCCTACGCCCACCGCGCTCTCTTCTCCTGCGCTCGCCTCCCCCAAGCCCGCCTTCCTCCAATTCCCCTTCAACCCCCAAAACCCTAGCCTCTCCGCCTCCCACCGCGCCAGCCACGTCCGTCCCCTCGCCGCCGTCGCCGTGCCGGAGAAGATCGAGAAGATCGGAGATGAAATCGCCGGCCTCACCCTCGAGGAGGCCAAGGGCCTCGTCGACTTCCTCCAGGACAAGCTCGGCGTCTCGGCCGCCGCGCTCGCGCCAGCAGCAGCCGTAGTTGCCGTGCCGGGAGCCGGAGGAGACGCCGAAGCCGCGGCTCCGGAGGAGAAGACAGAGTTCGACGTGGTCATCGAGGACGTCCCGAGCAACGTGAGGATAGCGGTGATTAAGGCGGTTAGGGCGCTGACGAGCTTGGCGCTGAAGGAGGCGAAGGAGCTGATTGAAGGATTGCCGAAGAAGTTTAAGGAGGGAGTTTCCAAGGACGAAGCCGAAGACGCCAAGAAGCAGCTCGAGGAGGCTGGGGCTAAGGTCGCCATTGTTTAGGCTTTGCTCTGATTTGTTCTTCTTCACTATGGAAATGGTAAATGGATGGGCTTAGCTTTCGACTATATTTTTGTGAGGAATTCTAGCCGTAGTTTCTTTTTGTTTTTTTAATCTTTTTTTAGTACAGTGATATGTTTTTTTTCCTCTGTTTTAGTTGCAATGTAATTGGAAATTCATAATCTGAATAGAATTTGCCTTAAAAATTCTGGCTTGTTGTTAAGTTTCAAGATGGCAAAAACTGTGTCAATTGTTTGAATTATTGCTTGACCTGAAAATGTAATTGCTTTATGTCAAACAAATTGGTTATGAGCTTGTTAGAGGAGTAAACTTTGGCCTTTCAGCTTAAGTTCAAATTTGATCCTTTTTGCTAAATGTTCAAGTTTGTGTTCCTGGCTCTAAAATAAAAACATGGATGGTTTATGCTTGTATGTAAATATTTATCTGGCGGCTTCTAAGTAAATTTGATTATTTGATACCTGGAATTATGTTTTTCACTTGGCTACAAAAAAAGAAAGCTTTCATTTTCACCAAACCATATGGAGCATATGAGAATGATTGTCCTGGTTTCATACTCTTTTGCTCACGCCCTTTTGGGTTTTTGGTTTTTTCTTTTTGATTAAATCCAATTTTAGACCACCCACATTATTATCGGCCAAATCTCATCTTAGTCCCGACTCTTAAGAAGTCTCCGAAGTGAGTCCCCAATTTACCTAGTTGCATCAAATTAAGTCCTTTCATCTATCAAACCTCGATGGAGAAATAGCTAGCTTACTAAGACATGTCCTTACATGTAAAATTACCAAAAAATAATAATAATAATAATAATAATAATAAGAGTAATCCCAACTAAACCTTACATGATTTTTGCGTCTTTTCTCTATCAGGATTACAATAGTAGACGGGCGAAAGATTATTTTAATATAACTTTATATATGAAGGGCTTGTTTGAGGTGTTTCTAAAGTTAGAAACTAACTATTGTATGCCCGCGCTTTGCGCGGGTAGTAATTTTATATCGTATAAAAAGTTGATAATCTTTATAATACAGCTATAATTTATTTTACATAAATTAATATGAAAATATCTACGCTGATTACATGTTAATAATAATTTACAATATAAAATATGATTATGGATAAATGAAATGAATAATGTAAGAATAGCATGCGAATTAAATCTATAAACAAAAAAGCAATGTTCATAATAAATTTAATTAAAGTTCAGAATTTTAATTAAAATATTATTAATATATGTCATTCCCATTTAGAATGGAACGGTGTTATCCGCACTGTTAATATGGTGAGATATTGAATGAGTGTATTTCGCATAATGAGATTATGTAGAACAAGGACACAGATACAATATGAATTTCTAATAATTCCGTTAAGTATAGAAATTCTAATTAAGTCTACCGATGGTCATATATAGGATGGTCTTAATCCTGAGTTCTTAACAGACTCATATTTATGGATTTGTGTTTTTTTATTTACTCGGTACGGATTCTGAGATCCTGAATCTTATTCCTTGTATTTTGGAGACATGATGAAGTAGGTAGCCGGGAATGTTATTACACGAGATGGAATCCATTCCTTCTTAAAAAAAAAGTAGATAAATAATTCTCTTGAGGGTTGATTCGGTACTTGGACCAGTAGGAGTTCTGATTCATGAATGTGTTTTATGAATCACTGTCCATTAGAGAATCAATGGTACTTAAGGATAAAGAAATAATTAGAGAGGTTAACGGATTTTATCTAGCTCTAATTATGAATTATTTATGGAGGATTGACAAGTTTATAGTGGAGTAACTATTAGAATTAATTAATTAATTAAAGTGTTTAATTGATTATTAATTTTATTGGAGCTCGGGATTATAGGTCCATTAGTCCCTACGTCGTCCTAGTAATTCTACCAGACACATAGGGCAAAATGAGAATTTTAAAATTACGAAATTCTAAAATTAAACAATCGAAAATAATTAATTGAGAATTAATTATTATTTAAATAATGTGATTATTTAAATTTGAATTTGAACACATATAGATTTATCCATTTAAACTTATTTGATAAGTTGTTCAATTTAGAATTCAAATTAATTTAAGTTTGACTTAAATTGAAATTTGAATTTGAGTCAAAATTGGACTACAGGATAAATGATGATTTTCTCTTCCTTCCCTATCTGATATTGGCGCCACACAGGGATGAGAATCCCTATCTTGGCCGGCCACACTAAGGGATAAGGGAATAGGAGATTTTGTTTAAAATTCAAATAGGAGATAATTAACAAGCTTTATCTTAGGGATATAGATTAGATTCCTTCTAGAAATTTGACTTCTACTCTATAAATAAGAGAATGGTGGACAATTTTCGGAATGAATTTTTGCCCTAATTTTAGAGGTGGCCGAAATTTCTCTATAGAGTGAAGGAAAAATTTTTCTCCAAAAATTTCACATCGTGCATGCATTGGTGTTTGTGAAAATTCGAGTGTTTATTGTAACCCGTTTTGTCTCATGTGTGCTCACACACACGTCTTCGTGGATTCTAAGAATTGACGTGGAAGACACTGGTTTTCTAAACACAAAGCTTTGGAGCAAGGATTGTTCGAGGTCAAAGAACTCAAGTTATCATCCGAGTCGGCCTCCAGGTATTTTTCCTAATTGAGTTCTTAATAAATGAATTAATGAGATTAATTTATTCGTGCATAAATTAATATAATCTATAGAGTATCTCAAAGGTTTTATGAAAATTTTTGTTATATACGATCCGCCTCCCCCCACGCTTCCGCATCCGAATTCGATTCGGTTACCAACAATTGGTATCATAGCGGTCTATAGACGATATTAATTTATGCTCCGATTATTTGCTAATCAAAATTAGTATATTAAATATGTGATATTTAATTATGTATGTATGTGATAGGTAGGCACTTGCATTTATGGATGTTTATATTTGATTCATGATGATGAATGTCCATATGGATGATGGATTTGGTCGTTAATTATATGGTTCTATGGATCGCATTAAATTCGTTCAAATTAAATTATTTCTAATATAATTCGGGATTAGAATTATTGTAATTTTAGGTTTTGGGTAGAATTAGGGTTTTGATTTTGAATCAAAAAGACGAATGGAAGATCAAGTTTGAAGCTTTGAAGATGCCTAGAAATTTTTCCAAAAATCACCCAGAAAGAAGGCCAGGGCACGCCCCAGCGCGCGCAACAGGGCGCGCGCGCGCACAGAGAGCGCCCAGCG
>NW_010366566.1:197816-202826 GCF_000414095.1 Morus notabilis | reverse complement strand
AGGCAGCGCGCGGCTAGTCTGGGCGCGGGCGCCCAGACGCGCGGCCTTCCCGCGCTCGCACACTAGGCGCGCGACTAGCACACCAGACGCAGTCAATGGGCCCGAGGGTTTCTAAAAGCCTCGTATTGCGTGCCGACGGACCCGAAAGAGTTCCGGACTCTGAAAAAGGTGAAATCCGATCTGAAGACGAAGAACGAAGCCAAAGAATGAAGAGTTCAAGAATCGAAGTCCCGTTGATGTGACGGAAGAAAATAATTATTGTAATTATTTATTTATTCGATTTGGTTGTGATTTATAATTTCCATGTGACCCGGTCAAATCCATCTCAATAGCCGATTGCATATATTTATATTTTATGTTGATACTTTTATATTATATGTTCATGCATATAACATGTCATATAGATATAATGTGCCTACTCATATGTTTTATAACATGCCATATATACACGCGCATTTATTATTATTTATTTTATTTATTATAAAAGGGTTTTAGAAAATAAAATAAAATAAGAACCATGCGCTAAAATCAATTTAATATGATTAAATTGATTTAAGTTACAAAATTAATTTACAAAATAATGTTACATGTGAAATTGAATTTAAGAGTTAAATTTTAGAATTTCACATATCCGAAAAATAAATTGTTTATTTTTCGATTTGAAAACCATGAGATGTTTTTCAAACAAAATACATATTTGCAAAATAATGAGTGGGAAAGGGTTGTATGACAATACGACCCACTGGTCTCCATCGTTAGTTCAACATCGTGGGATTCGAAAGGGGCTTCGTGGCGGCACCGATTCCGCACTCCCTACGGAAAGTGTCCTTTCAGATCAATAACAAGGTTGACTTCCTGGCGATAGGATTCAAGGATGTATTTCCGGTTTGACCTACCCTACGGCGGCACTCCGGAGTTAAGTCTGTAGAATCTGAAATGATGGGATACACTCATGAAAATATAATCAAATTGTTGATTATATTTTTGACGAAAATAACGGTAGTTGATAAATATAAAAATATGAGATATTTTGATTATATTAATTAATTGAGAAGGTCTCGGTTCAATTTGTGATAATTTGACCTACCCTACGGCGGCACTATATTCGTGGTAAATTGGATTATCGTTGGCACCTAAAAATTAAAACATGATTTATGTATTTTTCATGTGCATCATGCATCATATTTAATTGTGCCTAAATTCACATGTTTTGATATTCATGCACATAAATTGATTAGATGAATATTCTACTTATTTCCAGATGTTAAATCCTAAAATCTCACTACGTGAAACTGAAACACTGACTAGAGATAAACTATGCAATGTGATAAAGTAACATAAACAACTTACATTCATGTGATAAATATAAGTTTGTCCCAAATGGAGGATTGTCCTCCTGTCCCTAACGAAACCATTGTAGCTAACTATTAGCTTGGGTTGAGCGTGGTAATTCACAAGAAACCTGAAGGCATGGAGACAGCTTATAAGATAATGCAGTCATCAGATACCATATCTGGAAATCCATAAAACAAAAGGGTTGGCTAAATACTGTAAGAGCCTTGAGTGAAAGACAAAAGGAAAGTCATTTCCACCAAAATAAAGGAAAAAAATCAAGCAAATATGATTTGCTAGTTCTAAAAACATGTTTTAGTAAAAATGGTGATTCCTTATTCCTGGATAGTAGATTCGGGAGTTGCTGCTCATGTTTGTTTTCTTTATTAAGTCTTAGTTCTTACAAAGAAATTGTTTCCCGAAATAAAGAAAGGAACTCAAGCAAATATGATTTGCTAGTTCTAAAAATATGTTTTAGTAAAAGGGTGATTCTTTATCCTGAATAGGTGATTCAGGAATAACTAATCATGTTTGTTTTCTTTATTAAGTTTTAGCCCTTAAATGGAAATTGTTTCCACCTAAGCAAAGAAAAAGAATCAAAGTAAATAAGATTTACTAATTCTAGAAACATCTTTAGTAGAGGGTGATTCCTCGTCCTGGATAGTTGATTCGGGAGTAACTAATCATGTTTTGGTTTTCTTTGCAAAATATTAGTTCTTACAAAGAACTTGCCGTCAGGGACTACACGATGAAAGTGGGAATACCGTGAGGATATTGGCAAAAACAGTGGGAGAAGTTCGACTTCAATTTTGGAAATACCTTGTTGTGAACAATGTTTATTTCCCTCCAAGCATAAAAATAAATTTGATTTCTAATTCCAAATTATTTGAACAATTGCCTTTAATAATAATCTAGTCCACATCTTTCAGAATTGTTCCGATATATGTTCTGAATATTTAGAAAGTGGTTTATACCGTTTAAACCGATGCCTGGCTCACTGTGAAATATTAAAAAGTTCAAAAAGTTATCGAACCTAAGAATAAGAAGCAAAAGATCTCTCACGATAACTAACACATATATATGTGGCATCTTAGACTTGGTCATATTAGCCTAAACAAGATTTAAAGACTGATAAAGGATGGTCCTTTACGCGAACTAAAAGTTAGTAAGCTTTCAGCCTATGAATCTTGTCTGGGAGGCAAAATGACCACGGGGCCTTCCATGTCGAAAGCACAAAGAGCCACAGAACCTCTTCAGCTAATATATTCGGATGTATGTGAACCGTTAAACGTCCAAGATAAAGGAGGTTACGAATATTTCATCACTTTTATTGATGATTATTCGAGATATGGTTATGTTTACCTAATGCAACAGAAATCTGAAACTTTTAAAAAGTTTAGAGAATTCTGAGCATAAGTTGAAAACAGTTAGGTAAACCAATCAAGACACTTTGATTAGATCGAGGGGGTAAATACCTGGACTAAGAGTTTCGGGATTTCTTGATTGAAGAATGTGTGGTATCCCAATTGACTGCACCCGGTACAACATAGCAAAATGGTGTAGTCGAAAAGAGAAATCAGACTTTGCTCGACATGATAAGATCAATGTTGAGTTATTCTTCACTTCCTACTTCGTTCTGGGTTTATACCCTAAGAACCACCGTGTATATTCTGAATCTAGTACCATCTAAGTTTGTACCAAAGACACCCCTAGAGTTGTGGAATGGTCGAAAGTTAGTTTTGAAGCATATTCGCATATGGGGGTGTCCGGCTCATGTGATGAAACAATAGACTGGGAAGTTGGAACCAAGATCATAAATATACATGTTTGTGGGATATGCAATGGGGACAAGAGAATGATTATTTTATATAGTCATAAGAATCAAAGGTATTTGTATCGTCAAAGGCCACGTTTCTGGAGCATGACTATATGCTAGTTATCAAGCCCAGAAGCAAAGCAGTTCTAGAAAAGTTACTTTCCAATAAGATTGGATCACAACCGACAAGAGTTGTTGGAACGCTAAGAATGACCACGATTCCTAATCAAACTCTTGTGGCACCTCATCGTAGTGGGAGGGTAAGCAAGTTACCTGACCGGTATACTGAGGAATCATAGATCGTCACTGCTGATGACGGTGAGGAGGATCCGTTGACCTTTAAGGCTACGATGGATGATTTTGATAAGGAAAAGTGGCAAGCAACTATGAAACTCGAGATAGAGTCCATGTACTCCAACTCAGTTTGGCAATTTGTAGATCTACCCAAAGGGGTAAAACCCATTGGATGAAAGTGGATCTTCAAGAGAAAGAGAGGTGCGGATGGAAAAGTAGAGACTTATAAAGTAATGCTAGTGGTTATAGGTTACACCTAGAAAGAGAGAGTTGACTATGAGGAAACTCTCTCACCGGTGGCCATGCTTAAGTCCATCCGAACACTCTTAGCCATAAAAACATATTTTGAATATGAGATATGGCAGATGGATGTCAAGACAGCTTTTCTGAATGGCTATCTTAAGGAAACTATCTATATCGATCAGCCAGAGGGTTACATAGAGAAAGACCTAGAGCATAAAGTCTGGAACCTGTAGAGATCCATTTATGGATTGAAGCAAGCTTCTAGATCATGGAAAATCTGATTTGATAAGGCTATTAAGTCTTATGGATTTGATCAAAACCAAGATGTTTCAAATGAAAGAAAAGAAGATCTTATTATTCTTTATAAGCCCGAATATCTGATGTTCAGTGGGAGTGGTCAGTCGTTGTCAGTTGAACTCAAGATTCGATCATTGGGTAGCCGTGTAGTGCATCCTTAAGTGTATGAGAAAAATAAGAAACTATAAGATAGTTTAGTTAGTGAAAGAGTTATCTTTCGCAGGATACATAGACTTTGACTATGAGTCATGACAAGAAAGGTTGTTGGCAAAGTGTGATTGCTAATTCTATCATTAAGAGTTAATGTGTAGCAACTTGTGAAGCAGCAAAAGAAACATAAACTTTGACTATGAGTCATGACAAGAAAGGTTGTTGGCAAAGTGTGATTGCTAATTCTATCATTAAGAGTTAATGTGTAGCAACTTGTGAAGCAGCAAAAGAAAGCAACCTAACTCTAGAAATTCTTAACTAATCTGGAAGTTGTTCCAGACATAGATCATTCATAGATACCTAGAAAGTTTCAGGATTAGAGACATATTCTACCTGCTTTAGGACAAGTGGGAGATTGTTGGGAATTGTGTCCTAGAAGCATAAGATGTAATAGGATATTTATTATTTATTTAATAAAAGAGTTTATTCATCATTTTATGTGTATATATTTGTGAATATTTTATGAATATCAATAAAAATTTCGTGATTATTTATGTAACCTTAAACATTGTATATAAGTGTTATATACGAGAGGATAATGTTTAAGGATAATAATCAAAAAGCAATGTTCATAATGAATTTAATTAAAGTTTGGAATCTTTAATTAAAACATTATTAATACATGTCATTCCCATTTAGAATGGAATGGTGTTATCCGCATTGTTAATATGGTGAGATATTGAATGAGCATATTTCGCATAATGAGATTATGTAGAACAAGGACACAGACACAATATGAATTTCTAATAATTTCATTTAGTATAGAAATTCTAATTGAGTCTACCGATGGTCATATATAGGATGGTCTTAATCTTGAG
>NW_010366566.1:188923-197152 GCF_000414095.1 Morus notabilis | reverse complement strand
AAAATTGGACTACAGGATAAAGGATGATTTTCTCTTCCTTCCCTATCTGATATTGGTGCCACACAGGGATGAGAATCCCTATCTTGGCCGGCCACACTAAGGGATAAGGGAATAGGAGATTTTGTTTAAAATTCAAATATGAGATAATTAACAAGCTTTATCTTAGGGATAGAGATTGGATTCCTTTTAGAAGTTTGACTTCTACTCTATAAATAAGAGAATGGAAGACAATTTTTGAAATGAATTTTTGCTCTAATTTTAGAGGTGGCCGAAATTTCTCTATAGAGTGAAGGAAAAATTTTTCTCTAAAAATTCCACATCATGCATGCGTTGGTGTTTGTCGAAATTCGTGTTTATTGTAACCCGTTTTGTCTCATGTGTGCCCACACACACGTCTTCGTGGATTCTAGGAATTGATGTGGAAGACATTGGTTTTCTAAACACAAAGCTTTAGAGCAAGGATTGTTCGAGGTCAAAGAACTCAAGTTATCATCTGAGTCGGCCTCCAGGTATTTTTTTCTAATTGAGTTCTTAATAAATGAATTAATGAGATTAATTTATTCGTGCATAAATTAATATAATCTATAGAGTATCTCAAAGGTTTTATGAAAATTTTTGTTATACACGATCCGCCTCCCCCCACGCTTCTGCATCCGAATTCGATTCGGTTACCAACAAATAATAATTTACAATATAAAATATGATTATGGATAAATGAAACGAATAATGTAAGAATAGCATGCGAATTAAATCTATAAACAAAAAATAGATAAATAAAAGAATTTATATCTGCATTTTCGTATCTTCAACTCCATGCTTCATCTATCAACAGACAGATAGAAGATTTCTTATGATAGCATCTGATTATATCAATTTCATAAAAGGTAAAAGCAAAAAACGGATTAATGTCAACAGTAAATAAGTAAGTAATAAAGAAGGCTCAATGGGAAAATGTTGATGAGTTGTGAATGTGGTAATATTTTTATATAGTGATGGTGGTTCAGATATTAGATTAAATATTGTCAACAATGTATGGCAAATCAATTGACTTGTATTTTTATGACCATTTTATAGCTACCAATTAACGGCAACTACATAAAGGCATAAAAATTAATCAGATTTTTACTGCAGAGTAGGCACCAGATTTTGTCTGCGTAAAGAATACACAATGGTCATGCATTTTACTTAGATAAAGCAGTAAAGGAAGGCAGGATCAGGGCAGCAAATAACTGATTTGTGCTTAGGCCTCATTTGAAAAAAAGTGGCTGGAAAAATGGAAGCTAATGACATAGGAAAGAATGAAATATAAGATATAAAAATACATAGGAACAACATTGAAGAAAGCTTTTATAGAATAAAGGGAAAAGAGACGGGAGAAAAAATGGCGTGGGAAGAGAAGGAGGAAAAAAAGAGAGAAGAGAATTAAAATGAAAGCCTTAAGAAGGGGAGCGGAAAAAAAAAAGACAACATAATATATCATGTAGGGGAATAGACCTTGGCTTAAATAGTTAGAACAAAAATAGCAAACGTCCAAGAATAAAGAGTTGTATATCGGAAAAAATAATGAACACCAAAACAGTGGAGGTGATGTTGTTGGTGTATTGGAAATTAAATTTGTAAAATCATAAGAAAATAATATGGAAGAACTTAGTAAATGGAAATAGATAGAATTTAAATCAAATGGAAATAGACATTTGAAATGTCACGCCCTTGAATTTTCGTGAGGGAAAAAAAATGGGGACAAAAAAAATAGAGAAACATTTAAATTGTTTTAGTCAAAAGAAAAGAGAAAATTGAAATCCAAATAAGATAGATTTGTTCACAATAATTTTTGAACAGATTAGATAAAGTTGAACAGCTGAAAATTGATCATGATCATCATTGCCAGATACTATAGAAGAAGATGATGATGAGGGAAAAAGGAAAAAAAACATTTAAATCCTTTTGGTAAATCTTGAGTAAGGGGGATTTCTTGACAACAATTTTTGGACTGATTGTATAGAAGTCAAGAGACCAAATCTGATTATAACCATCATTGTCATATACAAAGCTAAGGATTAAATATGCTAAGCAAAAATGGGTACACATATATGCATATGTGATTATGAAATAAATAAATAGAAAATAGAAATTAGACACAACAAAAGGGCAATCATAAGAACATAAAGAAATTTTTTTAAATACTATAGTACACAACACAAAACAATACATAATATATTCAATATTAATAACGGATATGAAGAAAATATGAGCAGCAATTTGTAAAAGTACCTGTAATGCTATGATATTGCCTTAAACAGAGAATATGAGCCAATGAAACAAAGACAGCTTTAAAGACTGAGCAGTAAATATGCCAAGATGAGACCAAACAGTCAAAGCCAAAAATGTTAGAGCAAGTAAAAAGAGAGAAAGAAGTTATCAAGGCAGTTCTAATCAACAATTGTAGATAATATCATATTCTAAAATAAAGATCTAGATGGCCACAAATATCATAACTCAAATGTACACAACCAAACAAAAACTCAAGTTACAACTTCAACTCAAGTTATAATTCAAATTCAACTTAATATCTACACTCAAGTCACCATAACTTAAAAATGTAAACGAACAGACCCTAAATATATTAATCACGACTGTGAGTCTCACATATGAGATTCACCTCTGTGAGATGGTGGAGCTATATAGCCTTACAGGGACAACAAGCATTACTCTAACTTATTATGCAATTTTGTTCCTTAAGTAAAGGGAAAGGTTGAATATGCTAACAATTCAAAATTTACAGGGCTTGTAGACCACTTTTTAAAGTTTAAGTGGTGAACTCAACAAGTGACTAAAGTTTCAGGGTCAAATGTTCAATTTTACTAAATTGCACAATGAACTTTCTAATTAGTAGCAATTTAAATTCATTAATTAGCGAGTTGTTATCAAAATAATGACGAATTTTGTTTTTCATATGCGGATCACGTGTTCCGCATTAGATAACTCTCGTTAGCTATTAAACTTCAATTGCTACTAATTTAAAATTTAGGTACAAATTATTAAAATTAAAAGCATAATGTGTATTATGCCAAAAAAAAAAAAAGTGTTTGAGATGCAATTTTCTTTTTATGAAATTTTATCCAAAAACAAAAAAATTTTGGATTTTCTTTATAGTAAAATTACTAAAAAAAATTATTGATGAAACACTCAATTTTAACCGTTATATTTTTTTAACAATCAAATTTACAGAAAGAGTAATTCAATGCGGTGTATTATAACTTTTTAATACGAATTTAGACAAATCTGACAAGTAAAAAAATTTAATTTAAAGATTAAAATAGAGTGTTTTATGAGTAAATTTTGTCAAGGGCTTTCACCTAAGATGCTCATGTTAATCCAACTCCCATTACTTATGTCTTAACGGAGAACTCGTCGCGGCCTCGATATATCGGCCGTTTTAAGCATAAGGTCTATAACTGATAACTCCACCGCTTTCCATCAATAATAAAACGCAAGAGCAGTCTTTTAGCCGCTTTACCTTAATACCTTTACAGGGGGACTCACTTTGTCAGCAAAATTGACACGTGTGCGTTTTCCGTGACTCGTAGTCGCTTTTTTACAACTCTTCCTTACACAATCTATAACCGTCGAAATTACACTCCGTATACTCGCCACTATCGACCGTCCATTACCACAAGCCGGCGACGCGGCAGCTACAAAAAGCGAGTATCGGTCAATTTATTTTCGCGAGTTTACGATGATGTCCCATGTGTTTGGAGCCAATAGTACAAACAACGTGGAAAGACCGCTTTGATAAGGACAACGAAGCCAAAATAGCGGACCTATCCACCGCCTTCCGATCAATTTATCGCCTTTTTTTTTTGTCTCCCCACGCGATATTTTCAGTTCTAAAATCTTCCACTCCGAGAAATTCACAGTCTCTCTCTGTCACTCTCTCCATTTCAAATTTTGATTCTCTCTCTCTCTCTCGCTCTCTCTCTCTCCTTTACAATTCGATTCCACACTTTCTCTCTCTAAATTCAGATTACTGTGGGAATTTTATTTGTATTGACTATTGAAGAATCCCGTTCTTCGGACGCACAAATATGAACTTGGAAACCCTAGCCTCCGTTTGTTCAGGTAGATATACATATATTTGTATATATTTCTTTATTATGATATATATACATGATATCTATACATGATATCTGTGTATATACATATTTTGTCTTTCTTTGATCGTAAACTGTCGTGTTTTAGCTTTTTGGTTAGTTTCTTTGATCGAATATTTTTTTTCTTTTCTAATACTTTTATTCTTAGTTTATGGTGGGAACTAGATGCTACTATTATATTAAATTCCATTTTTCGAGCTCGTATGAACACGAAAAACCGTAATATGAACTTATATTTCACTCTCTTGTTTTTCTTGCTTGTTTTTTCTTGTTTTGTGTTCTGATCTTATCCATTTCAGCTGTGAAATAGGCGTGGAAGTTGAGTCTTGTTCTGGGGACAGTAATCTTTCTGTGGAAATGGGAACGGTTGAGACAGGATCATCAAAAACTCTAGCTCCGTCGTCGGAGAAAACCCTAATGGGAGCTCTTGATTCAGAGTCCGGAAAACATGAAAATGGGGATAAAGATTTGGGCGAGCCTGAGATTTCGGGAAAAGAGGGTTCTTTAAATGTTGAAAAAGATGGTCTTGTTGAGGCTAAACATGGGGTTGAAGTAGGGAAGGTTGGTGAAAAGGACGGGCTTGAAGAAAATGGCGTTTCTTTGAATGAAAATGGGAATGGTCCTTCTGGGAAAGCTGAGGCCTCTGTTGGGGGTGTGAATGAAAGTGAAGATGTGCAATTAGAGGACTTGGATGGTGAAGGAGATAAGTTTTGTGTGGGCGATTTCGTTTGGGGTAAAATTAAGAGCCATCCATGGTGGCCTGGGCAGATTTATGATCCTTCATATGCGTCGGATTATGCGTTGAAAATTAAATCCAAAGGACGAAATCTTGTGGCTTACTTTGGTGACGGAACCTTCGCTTGGTGCCAACCATCTCAGCTAAAGCCTTTCGAGGAAAACTACGAGGAGATGTTGAAGCAAAGTAGCATGAAGACTTTTGTCAGTGCTGTGCAGGAGGCTGTGGATGAGATTGGTAGAGTTTTGGAGTTGAAGATGGTTTGCTCTTGTGTACCGAAAGAGAACCGAACAGGACTTGATCAATTGGTGGCGGAGAATGCAGGGATTAAGCAGGGGACTCTTGTGCCTGAGGGTGAAATTAGGAAGTTTACAGATGTTCTGATTGAGCCATCAGAGCTTCTTTCTGAGCTAAAACGTGTTACTCAGGCTGTTTATGTAACCAATGCGCTTGAGCTCAGGGTGTTAAAGAGTCGGCTGTCTGCTTTTTATCGCGCAAAAGGGGGTTATGAATTGCCTCAGTACCATGATCCCAACCCAATTCATGGCCTAGACGATGGTGAGAAATCAATCGAAGCTCCAACCCAAGGGCCATTTGAAGACTGGCTTCCTATGGCAATAGATGTTAGTACTGTCCAGACTGATGAATCTTGGTTGCGAAGTAACCCCGTGATTTCGGAAAGTAGGAAAACTCCAAAAAAAAAAGAGAGATCTATTGCTGATCTTATTGGTATAAAAGAAACAAACTTGGAGAAATTAGCACCGTCTTCAGGAGCAAAGAGGAGGAAATCCAGAGGGGAATTGGATCATCACGATGAGATCAGTTTGACCTCCCCAAAAGGGAAGAGGAAACGTGCTGGTATCAGCAATGACAGCAGTGCTAAGAAAGACGAGAGTCGGGCAAAGGAGAAAACTAAAGAGGGCTCTGCTTCAAAGGGAAGGCCTAAGCAAAATGCTGCGATGGACTTCGAAAATGATGATGGTGAGAGCAAAAATGAAGCTGGGGGTGGTTCTGGTTCAGGAAACTTGAAATCGGAAAACCGTAGCTTGAAGAGTGATGACGGTGTGGACAAAGAACAATTTGAAAAGAGCTCGTCTGTTAGGGAAAAAAAGAAGAGCAAGTACTTGTCCCCTCCCTTCACAAATGTGAGTAGTAAAAGGAGAAGAGACGCCGAGAATGAAGTCAAAGTTTCCTTTGAAGACACAGCAGGAGAAGAAGTTGACATATCTCGGGACCAAAATATCGTTTCTCCCCAACTTTTGAAGTGTAGCTCGTCCGAGATGCTTCCAAAAAAAGTCTCTACAGAACCTGGTCTGGTTGACGAGACATCTCACGGCTCAAGTCCTGTTCTGAAGGCCCCAACCCAAAATCAGGACAACATTGTTGACCCTTCCAAAACTAGTGTCCCAGCAAATGAATTTCTCTCTAAAGTCCGGTCTGCAGCTGCCAACCCAAGGGGAAAGAAACCTCTGGATATGGTCTCTGACTTTATGTCTGTATTCAGAAACTCAGTCTACCTTAATGGGTCCAACTACAAACTATACAACAAACCTCGATCTCGTAGGAAGAGAAAAACATTAGATTCTGTTTCTGGGTCCCAGGTAGAAGATCCAAAGCAGCCTGCTGAAAAGTCTCCCAAAAACAAACCAAACTCAGGCGTGTCTAAGGAGAAAGAAAAGCGAGCAGTCGAAACTCTTGATGGAAAGTCGTCCGGTAGGCGAAAATCAAAGCAAGAAACTGCAACTCCAGAGATTAAGAAGAAGAAGAAGGAGAAGACACTGGACAAAAAGACTGTTGAGGAAACAAATTCACCTGCTTACCTTTTTGCAACATTCGGACTAGGATCTGCGCTACCCACTAAGGCTGATCTTATCCGAATTTATAGTAAATACGGGAAACTGGATGAAAAAGAAACAGATATGTTCTACGACAATTTCTTTGCTCGAGTTTGTTTTGTTAAGAGCTCTGATGCGGATGTAGCTTACAATGATTCTAAGGAGGACTGCCCTTTCGTCTCTGCCGATGTTAGTTTTCGTCTCCAGTACCACTCGGGCGAGTACAAGTCTCCAGAACTGAGTAACATATCCAGCCAAAGTAATGTCAAGACCCGAAAGAAGCCGTCGAAGTTGCCGGCAAATGGCAGTGGGCAATCCGACCTTGGCTTCGTGAAGCAAAAACTGGAGATGATTTCCTCAATGCTGGAAGATACGGAAGGCGAAGTGACGCCCACAATCAAGTCGAAATTACAGAAGGAGATAAAAGGCCTGTCGAAGAAGGTGAGCGCAATGGTTGGATCGTCGTCTTAGGGAGTGAGCAAGGTTTAGATACTGCTGTTACACAATGCCCCAGTTAGTTGTATTAGCCAGTGATTTGGTATAGCTATGTTTTTTGTATGGAGTCGTAGGAATTTTCGTTGATAGTTGATACAGATGAACGTCCGGTTGTAGGCTTATGTGACTAGATGCTCAAGGTTTTTACCATATAGAGATCAATATTGAGCCCACAATCTTATGTTTCGTCTCTGTTCTGATTTTTGAGAACCCAATATGCAATTTTGAATATTGTATCCCAAGTAACAAACAAACAAAATTATGGAGAACAGTTTCTATTTCGACTTATAATCTAAACGTTCGAAGTTTGAGGAAGGCTTGCCCTCTCTCGACTTTGGAGGAACAAATAACTTTAAACGGATTTCAGATGATTCACTTAATTATGCTAACGAGTTCATATTGATCGAAATCAATTCGGGAACTTTTGATTGATAACTTCATAATCATTCTCGATTTACGCGTATTTTTTGTGAGAGAAAACATTATAACGAGTCATGAATTATGATTCAAACCATGACATGAATCATTGAACCAAACGCACTCGAATCAATACACTCTTGAACGTTATGAGTCAAATGCTACACGGGCCTACGAAATTAGTGAAATCTTGGTGCAGTTAATTATTGATGTGCTTTTTATATGGCGTAGTTGCTAAGCCCTTGAATCATAACCAGCTACTGATTGATTCGACAGGTTTAGACAATTTTCTCGTTCACCAAGTCGTTCCTGATTTCTAGCAAAACAGTCGTTCCTGATCTTGAACGTTATGAGTCAAATGCTACACGGGCCTACGAAATTAGTGAAATCTTGGTGCAGTTAATTATTGATGTGCTTTTTATATGGCGTAGTTGCTAAGCCCTTGAATCATAACCAGCTACTGATTGATTCGACAGGTTTAGACAATTTTCTCGTTCACCAAGTCGTTCCTGATTTCTAGCAAAACAGTCGTTCCTGATTATTTAATTAAAAAAAAAAAAAAAAAAAAAAAAAAAAAAAAACCATAAACCTTTAA